>NW_016812332.1:3954036-3982482 GCF_001698545.2 Rhinopithecus bieti | reverse complement strand
TTTAAGTTACATATTTTAAAACCTAGTTTTCCTGAAGCCTTTAAATTGAATATGAATTGTGTTACATTGTTTCTAAATCTGGTAAAGTAAAAAGCATCTTTATTTTTGATGGATTAACTCATATTGAACAGTCTAAATTTTCCTAATCAGTCCCCTTTAACAACCTTAATTGGAAAACTTGGTGTGTTGAATTCCCTTAAACATTTTAAATTTTATTAATAAATTCAGAATATTAAGTGTTTTTTTTTTAGGTACTGTACTTCATATGCCAGACCCGACAAGTTTATAATTCTAACAAACAAAATCTGCCCAAGTGTTTAAATAATTATTTAAAAATAATTAAATTTGTAATGAGTGTAAAATTTGTTAAATATTCATATACTTATAAGTTTAATTACATTTTTTGTACCTGCCAGCTTTTTTAAAAGATCACGTTTGAGATTAATTGTGAATTTTAAAGTGTAATCACATGATTAATCACCCAGATTCTCAATAATGATAATAGTAATAGCTCACTCTATGCCAATCAGTGTTTTCAGCATGTTACAATATAAGCTAATTTAATCCTCAGAATAACTTTATGAAGCAGAAATTATTTCCATTTTCAAGATGAGAAAACAGAGACATAGCTATTAAGTAACTTGATGAGGAAATGGTAGAGCCAGCTTACTAAACACAGGCAGTCTCACTCCAGAGATAACATTCTTTATCATTATGTAGTCACATACCTAATTGTCTCAAATGTTACAATGCTTTAAAAATTTTAAACAAATATTCCTAAATATGATTATATTAATATCATGGTATTGATTTGCAAATCTTTTTCATTCTAAACTTTCCATGGATTGGGAGCAAGCAGATTTATTATCTCAGTCAAACTAAGGCTGCTATCTTACACAAAGCAAGCCATTACCTCAAGTTGAGGTGAGGTTATTGGTTAGCAGTTTATGACTGTTAGGGTTACTTTTCTTTCAGAAATGTGGAACTAGGGTATAGGACTCAAGGGCTGTATGCTTCTATATAGATTTTTCTAGTGCCAGTAATTAACAAAAATGTACTAGTGATTTAACTAAAAGGTTTGAAGTGTCTACAGATCACTTGTGCCACTGATTAATAAAATGAATTGGATGTTTCCTTGAATTAATATCCCCTGAATGCACATAATGCAAATTGTATGCTTTATGATATTTATTTCATCTGATTGAAATAGATGGTATTTGCAACACCTGAGTAATGGCCCATTTCGTTTTAGATTCTGTATTGCCTGATTGAATTCTTTTATGTGTTGTCTGGGTGGGCCAGGCTTTCTGTAGATACTTGGAGTTATCCAGTTGAAGTCTGCTTTCCTCTTATGGTAACCACAAGTGGTGTTAAATTTTATATGTGTTTTCACTTTCAGGATATTGGGACATTAAAAATACTTTGTAAATAATAGTTTAGACAATCTTTCAACGTGTAGTTATTGATGTTCATCAGATGCTGGGCCTTGATATTGTGAGAGGAAGATAAGTAAGTCAAGGTCTTTGTCAAAGACAGTCTACACAGCAATGTTTCTTAAAGCCTAGCCCCAAGGCCTATTTGCATTCGAATTGCCTGAGGTGCTTGTCAACATTATAGGTGGTTCCCCCCGCCCGCCCCCAAACAGAGTCTTGCTCTGTCACCCAGGCTGGAGTGCAGTGGTGTGATCTCAGCTCACTGCAACGTCTGTCTCCCAGGTTCAAGTGATCCTCCTGCCTCAGCCTCCCAAGTAACTGGAATTACAGGCGTGTGCCACCACATCTGGCTAATTTTTGTGTTTTTAGTAGAGACGCGGTTTCACCATGTTAGCCAGGCTAGTCTCAAACTCCTTACCTTAGGTGATCTGCCCACCTCAGCCTCCCAGAGTACTGGGATTACAGGTATGAGCCACCATGCCCAGCCTCAAAATTACAGGTTTTTTAGAATTATTCATATACATACAGAATCCCTAAAGGAAAGGGGTAAGAATCTTTAATCTTTAAAACTTCCAGAGAATTTTCCCCGTATTCCCTGAGTGATTCTTAGTAAAGTTTGGGAACTACTTATGTACACTCTTGTAGATCAGAAGAGAAATTTATATAACTTAATATAAAGAAAATGATATGTGATGTTGGTTGTGCCATAATTTACTTGCATTTCCTTTTCTGGCTGTAATTGGGTAATAGTAGTTTCTTGAGGCCATCTGGTGTTTATGAATAAAACTATGGAATATGATATTTATTTTCCTGTTTGCTCTGCAAAATTTTGTAAGTTTACATCGTGGGGTTGTTTTCTTATTAGTAGTCTCCTAATGTCTGATATTAAGGTAGTTTGTTGTAGTTATTTATTTTTCTCTTTGAGGTGGTATAATTTTTAACAGGTATTTGTTCACTTAAAAGAAGTTTAAAGCAGGCAGGGTGTGGTGGCTCATGCCTATAATCCCAGCCCTTTGGGAAGCCAAGGTAGGAGGGTCGCTTGAGCCCAGGAGTTCAAGACCAGCCTGGGCAACATAGGGAGACCCATCTCTACAAAAAAAAAAAAATTGTTTAATTAGCAGGGCGTGGTAGCATGTGCCTGTGGTCCCAGCTACTGTGAAGGCTGAGATGGGAGGATCACTTGAGCCCAGGAGGTTGAGGCTGCAGTAAGCCATGATCATGTCTCTGCATTCCCTCCTGGGTGACAGAGCAAGATCTTGTCTCAAAAAAAAAAAAAAAAAAAAAAAGGTTTAAACCAAAAGATTTCACTTACTGAGTTTTATTATATATCACTTAAGAGTTCAGTAATAATTTTAGGAGTTTCATAAAGATGAGGCATAAGTTTGGCTGAACTTTTTCTCCTTTTTCTGTCATTTTAGCCATTAACAGGCCAGATATCACAGACACGGAAATGGAAACTGTTATGGACACTATAGTTGACAGCCTCTTCTGCTTTTTTGTTACTCTGGGTAAGTTTTCCAGTCTTTCTGGTTATTCTTCAAAGTAAATTATTTAACTAGTAATTTTAATGTATTACACTGTAATGTGATTCTTTCTAACTTACCTGGATCTCTAGAGGTTCTCGAGTGGAGTAAAATATGTATTCAATAGTATATAAAAACATTCTTCCAATAACTTGATGTGGTTCTCTTAACATTTAGCAGATCTTTTGAGTTGTCATTTTAGGTGTCTTTGGTAATTATAATTTTCTGCTATATTTGAATGCCTTGGTGGTGACTTCACCACCTATGTGCCTGTTAATTTCCTTTTAATATTTCATTGTGAAAAATTTCAAACACATTTCTAAATAGAGAAATAAATGTTTGTTAACTGTTGAGTTCAGATGCCCAAGGCTCCAGAAAACTTTATGTATATAATACTGATCTACCTACACCTTCAAAATTTATTTTTAATTTTTTTTTCATATTTTCAACTTTTAGGTTTGGGGGATACATGTGCAAGTTTGTTACAGGGGTAAATTACGTGTCACTGGGGTTTGGTTTACAAATGAATTTGTCACCCAGGCTATGGGTGTGGTACCTGATAGGGAGTTTTTTGACCCTCACCTCCCTGCTCAGGTTGACCCCAGTATCTGTTATTGTCATCTTTGTGTCTTTTCTTTTTGTTTAGCTCCCACTTACAAGTGAGAACATGAGGTATTTTGTTTTCTGTTTCTGTTAATTCCCTTTGAATAATGGCCTCTAGTTATATCTATGTTGCTGCTAAGCATATGATTTCACTCTTTTTTATGACTCTATAGTATTCCATGATGTACGTGTATCACAAATTCTTTATCCAATCCACCCTTGATAGGCATCTAGTTTGATTCCATGTCTTTGCTATTGTGAATATTACTGCAATGAACATATGGGTAGATGTGTCTTTTTCATAGAATGATTTATGTTCTTTTGGCTGTATACCCAGTAATGGGATTGCTGAGTCGAGTGGTAGTTCTGTTTTAAGTTCTTTGAGAAGCCTTCAAATTGCTTTCCACAGTGGCTGAACTAATTTACATTGCCACCAACAGTGTATAAGTGTTCCCTTTCCTCTGTGACCTCACCAACATCTATTATTTTTTGACTTTTAATAATAGACCTTCTGACTGGTGTGAGATGGTAACTCATTGTGGTTTTAATTTTCATTTCTCTAATGATTAGTGATATTGAGCTTTTTTTCATATGCTTGCTGGCCATGTATGTCCTTTTTTTTTTTTTTTTTTTTGAGAAGTGTCTGTTCATGTCCTTTGGCCATTTTTTAATGGGGTTGTCTGTTTTTGCTTGTCAATTTGTTTAAGTTCCTTAGAAATTCTGTCGGATGCATAGTTCGCAAATATTTTCTCCCATTCTGTAGGTTGTCCATTCACTTTGCTGATAGTTTCTTTTGCTCTGCAGAAGCTCTTTAGTTTAATTAGGTCCAATTTGTCTGTTTTGGTTTTCTGATGGTTTTTGGAGACTTCAACATGAAGTCTTTGCCAAGGCGTGTGTTCAGAATGGTGTCTAGGTTTTCTTCTAGGATTTTTATAGTTTGAGGTCTTACATTTAAGTCTTTAGTCGATTTTGAGTTTATTTTTGTATATGGTGAAAGGAAGGGGTTCAGTTTTAATCTCCTACATATAGGTAGCACCACTTACTGAATAGGGAGTTATCCCAGCACCACTTACTGAATAGGAAGTTCTTTCCCTGTTGCTTGTTATTGTCAACATTATCAAAGATCAAATGGTTGTAAGGTGTGTGGCTTTATTTCTGGGTTCTCTAACCTGTCCCATTGGTCCGTGTGTGTGTTTTTGTACCATGCTGTTTTGGTTACTACAGTAAAAGCCATATAGTAGTGTACTTTGAAGTCAGGATGTGTAATGCTCCCAGCTTTGTTCTTTTTGCTTAGATTTGCTTTGGCTGTTCAGGCTCTGTTTTGGTTCTGTATGACTTTTAGAAAAAGTTTTTCTAATTCTGTGAAAACTGACATTGGTAATTTGGTAGGAACAGCACTGAATTTGTAAATTGCTTTGGCAGTATGGCCATTTTAATATTGAGTCTTCTTATCCATGAACATGGAATGTTTTTCCATTTGTTTGTGTCATCTCTGATTTCTTTTCATTTTGTAATTCTTGTTGTAGAGCTCTTTCACCTCCCTAATTAGCTGTATTCCTAGGTATTTTACTCTTTTTGTGGCTATTGTGAATGGGATTGCATTTTTGATTTGGCTGTCAGCTTGGATATTGTTCGTGTATAGAAATGCTCCTCGTGTTTGTACATTGACTTTTGCATCCTGAAACTTTACTGAAGCTGCTTATTAGTTCTGGGAGCCTTTGGGCAGAGAATATGGAATTTGTGAGGTATAAGGTAACATAGCCTACAAAGAGATAGTATGACTTCCTCTCTTCCTGTTAGGATGTCTTTTATTTCTTTTTCTTGCCTGATTGCTTTGGCTACGACTTCCAGTACTATGTTAAATGGGAGTGGGTGTCCTTGTCTTATTCAAGTTCTCAGGGGGAATGCTTACAGCTTTTGCTCATTTATTATGACGTTGGCTGTGTGTTTGTCATAGATTGCTCCTATTATTTTGAGGTATATTTCTTCACTGCCTAATTTGTTGAGGGTGGTTTGTTTGTTTGTTTGTTTGTTTGTTTGTTTGTTTGTTTTAGATGAAGTCTCGCTCTGTTGCTAGGCTGCAATGCAGTGGCACAACCTTGGCTCACTGCAACCTCCGCCTCCTGGGTTCAATCGGTTCTCCTGCCTCAGCCTCACGAGTAACTGGGACTATAGGCACACGCCACCACGCCCAGCTAATTTTTGTATTTTTAGTAGAGACAGGCTTTCACCATGTTGGTCAGGATGGTCTCAGTCTCTTGACCTCATGTTCCACCTGCCTTGGCCTCCCAAAGTACCAGGATTACAGGCGTGAGCCCCCATGCCCAGCTGGGGGTTTTTTAAATAAAGTGATGGTGAATTTTTTCAAAAGCCTTTTCGTGTCTGTTAAGATGATCATATGGTTTTGTTTTAGTTCTTTTTATGTAGTGAAGCATATTTACTGATTTGCATGTATTGAATCAACCTTGCATCCTGGGAATAAAGCCTACTTGATCGTGGTGGATTCATTTTTTTTGGATTCAGTTTACTAATATTCTGTTGAAGGTTGTTGCACCTGTATTCATCAGGGGTATCAGACTGAAGTTTTATTTTTTTGTTTAGTCTCTGCTAGGTTTTGGTATGAGAATGATACGGGCCTCATTGAATGAGTTAGGGAAGAGTCCCTCCTCCTCAATTTTTTGGAATAATATCAGTAGTATTGGTACCAGCTCTTCTTTGTATGTCTGTTAGAATTTGACTGTGAATCCATCTGGTCTAGGGCTTTTTCTGGTTCGTAGGTTTTTTCTTACTGATTCAGTTTTGGAATTTGTTATTCCAGAACTTCAGTTTCTTCCTTGTTAAATCTTGGCAGGTTGTATGTTTCCAGAAATTTATACATTTCTGTTAGGTTTTCTAGTTTGCGTTCATAGAGGTGTTTGTAATAGTCTCTGAGGGTTTTTTATATTTCTGTGGGGTTGGTGATAATGTTGCCCTTGTCATTTCTCATTGTGTTTATTTGGATTGTCTCTTTTTTCTTTGTTGACCTAACTAGTGGTCTACCTATCTTGTTTATCCTTTCAAAGAAACAACTTCTGATTTTCTTGATTCAAAATGTAAAGCACTGATGTAGATTGTCTAAAATTACTTGTGTTTAGTATCTAATATATGACTTTGTGCTTTACTATCACTAATGGATCAGTTTAAAAGCCTAATTGCCATTTTAATTTTTTAGACACTTGAAACCTTTTGTTAAAATGATCCTCACACTAGATTAATAAAATCTCTATGTCACAAAAAAAAAAAAAGAGCTACCATGTATAGTCTTAAGATTTAGACAATGTTTAGACATGTAGAGAATTTATATGCAAATTGTATGACTCCCTCCTCTCAGGGATTTTTTTTCCCTTAATTTCCAGCTCTGAGCTCCAGTCTTTGATTCTTCAGCTCAGTAATTTTCCTGTTTTCTGCTTGAGTTCTTTCTCCTGTGTGCCATGTAATGTGTCAAGTACCCTCAGGAGAAAAGCTGGTTAAAAATATATATTATCTTACGTGATTCTCTTCTTTCAAGAGTTAACCCCTCCAGTTTCTGCCTGCTTTGAACTGCTTTCATTGCCCTCACATGGGTTCTTGTTGTTGTTGTTGTTTATATAAAGAAAGCATATGTGTACAACTTTTAGTGTTAAACAGACATAATTTTATTTCTATTTTGTCACCTTACAGAGTCTGTAGAATTTTGCCAAATGCTAGGAAGGTTGCACTGCAACCTCCACCCCCTGGGTTCAAGCGATTCTCCTGCCTCAGCCTCCCGAGTAGCTGGGATTATAGGCATGCTCTACCACGCCTGGATAATTTTTGTATTTTTAGCAGAGACGGGGTTTCACCATGTTGGCCAGGCTGGTCTCGAACTCCTGACCTCAGGTGATCTGCCCGCCTCAGCCTCCCAAAGTTCTGGGATTACAGGCATATGCCACCATGCCTAGCCAGTGATTTATTTTTCAAAGGAGAAATTGAAATTATTGCCAATCTGACATAGAAGGATGTCAACACTAAATTGTTACATGGGGAAAAACAAGTTTTAGAACAGTATATATACTATCTTGTTTTTGTTTTTTTACGTATATACATGCACTTATTAGACTATATGTAGAAAACAACATGGAGGCATCCATTTCTAACTCTAATGGGGATTATTTGTGAGGGCTGGAATCAAGAGGGTTAAGTTTATACATTTCTAATGTTATTTAAATTTTTTATTACAAACATTTATAACTTTTGCTGTCAAAAGAAAACACAGTTTTAAAAAATTTGCTATTTTGTGTTTTTACTTTTGCAATTGACTGATATTTCCTACAGAATCTAAAATGGACAGTTTCAGCATATAAATATTACAGTGTTCTCAGTTTGTCTTATGAGACTTTCAGTGCAATTGAACTTTTTATTTAGGATTTCAACCTATATGAATAATGTGTTTTCTATTGTTTAAATTGGCATTTATAAAAAACTACAGTATTTTATTGTCAATTCGTAAAATAAACAAAAACTAGCAATCCCCAAATTGCTAAATTAGCTAAGCTCTTTTCATTCTTTTCTTTTAAGTCAAATTAATGTGAGTTCTGTGAGTAGAGTAAGCTTATGTATTGAAACTGCCTAGGCCAGGTGCAGAGGCTCACACCTGTTATTCCAGCATTTTAGGTGGTTGAGGTAGCAGGATCACTTAAACTCAGACCAGCCTGGACAGCATAGAGAAAAAAAATTCTGACATAGAGTCTCACTCTGATGCCCAGGCTGGAGTGCAGTGGTGTGATCATGACTCACTGCAGCCTCAGATTTTCCAGGCTCAGGTGATTCTCCCACCTCAACCTTTCCAGTTGCTGGGACCACAGGCACATACCACCATGCCCAGCAGATTTTTTGCAATTTTTGTAGAGATAGAGTTTTGCCAAAGTAGCCAGGCTTGGTGGCCTGTGCCTGCAGTCCCAACTACTCAGGAGGCTGAGGGGGAGGATGATTTGAGCCCAGCAGGTCAAGGCTAGCCGTGATTGCACCACCACACTCCAGCCTCCTAGCCTGGCTGACAGAGTGACACCCCGTGTCAAAAAAAAAAAAGAAAGAAAGAAAGAAGAAAAGAAACGAAACTGCCCATGGGAGGTGAAAATACTGATTTAGTCAATCCATTGGAAAAAGTGCAGTCACACTGATGGGTCAGCTCCATGTAGTTTTCTTCTGACTCCCTGTTGTTTTCTTTATTAATAGGAAGGTTCATTTCTGAAACTTGCTTTTACCCTTGAAACTATAAATCTTTTATGTGAGCTTGTGGGGGAAATTATAAATCCTTTTATGTGTGCTTGTTGGAGGGAGGGTTGAAAAATTACCTTTTGAGTATAGTGTTCATTATTCGGATGATGGGTGCACTAAAAGCCCAGACTTCACCACTTTGCAATATATGCATGTAAGAAACCTGTACTTGTACACCCTAAATATATTTTTTAATTTTTTTAAATTTAAAAAAAGTGGAAAAATAAATACATAAAATCATGTATATAACGTGAAACTGTATGTATCTATCACATCTGTTATTTTTGATGCTGACATATTTTATAAGTTTCTATTTTAATTAAGAGCCAAGATCATTTCTAACATTTGTTGTTAAAATAGGTGCTGTTCCTATAATCAGATGTTCAAGAGGAACAGCAGCGGAAATGGTAGCAGTGGTAAGTTCATGCAAATATCACATGGAGATAAATAACATTGTGTGAATTCTTTTTCCACAAGTAACACAAGTGTTTTGTTAATATTTAAATATATGATTGCTTGGTTGTAAGTACCAATAGCAAATATTTTATCTTATTACATTGAGATTCCACCAAAGATAAAAGTAATTGTTTACTTCCACGTGAGAAAGTAAAATTATTTACTCCAGTGTGCTATTCCAGTCCTATTTCTTTTGTAAAACTAAAATGTATATTCCTCATTTAACCAAGCAGTGTTTTACACTTATTTGATCCCCAGATTATTTAATATTTAACTTCATTTAGCAAATATTTATTACTAATCATAACCATTTTAAAATGGTGAAGTGCTTTTGCTATCCCACTATATTGAAGTAAAATATTAAGTATAAAGTAAATGTTCATAAATTTGCTTTAAAGATTAAGAAATGAGTAAGGGATCAGAGAAATTATAGAATTACTGAAAAAGAGGGAAGTATTTTGGAACTTTATTAGCTCAAGTGAATTACTGACTGGTGGAAGACTGCCTTCTTCCATACGTTCCATTTCTCTTCTGAGGCTTCTTGTACCCACCACTACTTTGTTCACTCCTACCCACCCAAGTCAACATTTTCTCCATATAGACACTTTCCTTGATAAAACAGTCATGCTTGGGAAAAGAGTGTGGGTTGTTACTGCAAAGCATTTCCCATAGCCAAAGTAAAATTAGTCAATGGAAAGTTCTTATTAGTGAAATCAAGCCTGACTCACAGTAGAAAAGGCACTGATCTTTGTAAGTCCAAGTTACGATGATATTGAAGTGGTAAGAAGGAGCTAAAATATTTAGATTTTAAAATTCTAAGTTTCTTGGTAATGAAACTAAAAACACATTATGAATTAACCTCCATAAAGTTACATGAAACTGTTGAGTTAATCTACAATTTTATTTTTCAGAAACTAGACAAGAAACTTCGAGAAAATCTAAGAGATGCAAGAAATAGTCTTTTTACAGGTGATACACTTGGAGCTGGCCAATTCAGGTATTACTGTTATTAAATACACTTATAAGACTTAAAAATATTTGTAGAGTTTTTTTGTTACTGTTCTTTTATCACCTATAAGAAATTTTTCTGTGTATAAGACTGAAGGTCAGAAGCCGTTTTCTTTCAATTATTAAACTGCTTGGTAATTTTCACAGAGTGAAAACTTGTGATACTTATATCTGTTTCTACCTTTATTAATCTAATTTCCATTTTATACTTAAATACTAATAGTCTAAACTTGCAAAACTTTTTATCATTGTTAGCATTTCTAGCATGAGTAAGTAATGCCAATGTTTTTGGCTGCTTATTATTCAATAGAAATACTAAAAAACCCTATACGTTATAGTATGTTTAACTTTTGATTGTTAATAGTAATGGAGTAAAGAAGTAAAGAAACACACTCAAATGGCTGAGAATTATTTAAAAAAGAGATTATATTCTGGAAAATTAATTCTTAACCCCAGTTTAGATGAATTAATAAATAAAGCCTGTGAGAATAAATAGATGCCGAGAGAAATAACTGCCCACTAGAAATAATAATTTCATAATAACCTTCTGTAGACTTCATTTCAAGTCAGTCTGGTGTCTCCTGCAGCTTTATAAACTACTTGTGTAATACGGAGTTCACACTAACACTGTCTCAGTTTCCATGTTATTTTAAATGGTTCTGTGATTTCATTGCTGGTTTTAAATATTCTTCAAAATGTTTCTCATTAGGTAGAAGAAAAAAATCAATTTCTCATCTGATTTTTTTTTTTTTAACAGAACCTACCACTGTGTCATACCTTACTTAATAGTTCTCTTTTTATAGCTCTCTGGTATAGGCCTTAGAAACCAATATAAAGGCACTGTTTTATTTGGATAATTTTTTTAAATTTATTCACATTATCATAATATGGGCGTCTTGTTTCTCAACTTGTTGGATGTATTTCTTAATCATTTTCATTAGTGGTCACAACCTTGCTGGACTATTGTTAAATACATTTGAATCCAACCGTAGGCTGGTGATTTTCAACTAAGAGCAGTTTTTGACCGCCCATAGCCATTTGGTAATGTCTGGAGACATGTTTGGTTGTCATAACTGGTAGGTGTTACTAGAATCTTGTAGTATACATTGTAGGATGCTGCTAAACATCCTATAATGCACACCACAACCCCCTATAACAAGAAATTATCCAGCCCCAAATGTCAGTAGTGCTAGGGTTAAGAAACCCTGCAGTAGGCCGTCCTCCCTTACCTTCCGTCTAGCTCTGGTGTAATAAATCATAGTAGATTGCGAGGGTGCCACTCTGACTTTTTATCCCAGAGTCAATGCAGTTAGGAAAGTCCACTGTCCCATATCCAGAAGAGTGTAATGAGTCACTAAAATAATAAGCAGTCTATGGCAAAAGGAAATGTGTAAACAGATAGTGATGCCTTTTGAAAAGTGGTGTGCACTCCTGATATGATAGTGCCTCTGAAGCAGATCTCTAAAGCTAATGTAGACACATGGTAACCAAATGACTGTGCCTCAGTTTGCTTTTGGTGGTAGTTTATTTCACATCTAAATTGTAATAATGGAGTAACAGTACACGAGGTGTCATATGCCTTCTCCGTTAAGGGGATAATAATATAATTAGGTACCATTATGGCATTATGTCTTCGTTTTGTATATTATAGTGATACAGAGTTTTTTGAGGCTCTACTCCAGGGTCTGCTTTTTTGAGTTTGTGTTTATAGGGAAATAATTATAATTTATGAAACTGTCAAACATTTGTGTAAATTTATAAGCTCCTACTCCCTTTGTTTTCCCTGAAGCTGACAATAGCTATTCCTTATTGCCTTTTTTACAAAATGTCAAAACATCTGAATAGAAGCAGCTTATTGTTTTGCTAACTACACAATTTATTCTATAGAAATATTTACATAGATTTTTTTCCTTAAAGTTTCCTGGCAGGGCATGATAACTCACGCCTGTAATCCTAGTACTTTGGGAGGCCAAGGTGGGAGGATCACTTGAGCCTAGGAGTTCAAGACCAACCTGGTCAATGCGGTTAAGATGCCCCCGTCTCTTAAAAAAAAAAATTTTTAATTAGCCAAGAGTGGTGGTGCACACCTGGAGTCTCAACTAATTGGGAGGCTGAGGTGGGAGGATTACTTGAGCCTGGAAGGTCAAGGCTGCAGTGACCTGTGATTGTGCCACTACAGTTCAACCTGGGTGACAGTCTCAAAAAAAAAATAAAGTTTCCTAAGTAAAATTTATAATCTGGCATCATACACAAGCTCTAAGTAGTCCAAAGCATTACTGCAATTGTGTGACAATGTTAAATTTGTTTTTTAAAAGCCAGCCTCCCCCATCTCTATAAAAATGTTTAAAAATTAGCCAGGTGTGTGGTGGTGCACGCCTATAGTCCCAGCTACTCCAGAAGCTGAGGCAGGAGGATTGCTTGAGCCCAGGAGTTCAAGGCTGCAATTAGCTATGATTGCGCCACTGCACTCCAGCCTAGGTGACAGAGCAAGACCCTGTCTCAACAAAAAGCAAAGTATTGTGGTGCTTGCTTCAGCAGCACATATACTAAAAAACAAAGTATTATGACTTGTCAATATTAGCATACTATTATTCATATCAAAATGGCATATACTGGAAAGTAGTAGAATATTTTAAATGTATACACTGGTATCAAGAGTTATGTAATTTTTTTTTTAATATATATTTACAGCTTCCAAAGGCCCTTATTAGTCCTTGTTGACAGAAACATAGATTTGGCAACTCCCTTACATCATACTTGGACATATCAAGCATTGGTGCATGATGTACTGGTAAGAGACTAAATGCAGCACTTATTACTGAAATATAGTAACATGCAGTATTCCCCTTAATTTAAAATTAACATCATGGCTACAGAAACAAAAATGAGAAGGATGAAACTGAAACCTATGAACAAAACAAGTGATGGGATTTGGTATTACTGGGCATGGATGCTGGAAAATAGTGAACCATTGAAGTTTAAAAGTTTCAAATTTATGATCTTTGTAGGGTAAAGTAGTGGTTTTGTTGGCCATGGAAAAGAAGGAAAAGAAAACAATTGAAGAAAATTGACTATCATGTTTTATTTTAATTTTCAAACTGAATAAGTAAATAAATGTGTTCTCCCTTAGGAGAAAAGCTACAATTTCTCCCTTTTCTGTGGCAATCAGTTAAACCTCATTTTATGTAAAAAAAAAAAAAAAAAAAAAAAAAAAAGAATTTTTTATGTTATACTATATGTTTTCTGAAGTAATTCCACATATCTGATTTTATGTTTATAGCAAAAATTTGTATTTATGCATATGTAAATTTAGCTGGTAAATGTTGTGTTTAGCATGTGACATACACAGGTGAATAAAACACAGCTTCAATCTTCAAAGGCAATGGAAAGAAAATAGCTACACGAATAATTTCTCTATGAGACCCTATGTAATAGGGCCAGAATAGTCTCTATTTGATAGATAGATGTTAAAGAATATGAACTCAAATCATTGGCTTTGTTAAAACTAACACTGTAGTTTACTAACTCCTAGCTCAGGACTCTAGGGATTATACTATATAATCATATTACGATCGTAAAGATTGCCCAAAATGTCATATAAACAGGAAATGAAGGACTGAGTGTAGTGGCTCACGCCTATAATCCCAGCACTTTGGGAGGCCAAGGCAGGTGGATCACATGAGACCAGGAGCGAAAGACCAGCCTGGCCAACGTGGCGAAACCCTGTCTCTATTGAAAATACAAAAATTAGCCAAGTGTGGTGGCACATGCCTGTAATCCCAACTATTTGGGTGGCTGAGGCTTGAGAATTGCTTGAACCCAGGAGGTGGAGGTTGGAATGAGCCAAGATTGTGCCACTGCCCTCCTGCCTGTGTGACAGAGCAAGACCTAGTCTTAAAAAAGAAAAAGGAAATGAAAGACATGCAATAGATGATTTGGTTTATTTCTTTAAAACCTGGATATTGGCTCAAAAGTGTTTATTTAAATAAATCAGATTTAGGGTTACTGATGGAAATTGGCAGTTCTCCTATGCCATGACTCTAGGATGAGTGTCAAAGAAATAGCAGTCAGCTTTAGTTCAGTAGAGAGGGCAAGAAGAATCAAAGGGACTCTTGAATTAAACCCTAAGTAGTAGAACATGGAAGCTGGCTTTAGGAGGTCAAGTAAGAGGTGGGAGAGGAGGAATTCAATTCTACCAATATTTGAGTGCCTACTCTTTAACACACTTTCTAAACCCCGGCTTCAGTAGTAACAAAAACAATAGCTTTCCTGTCTTTCTAGAGCTTACATTCTAGTAGGGGAAACAGGCAATAAATAAAATAAACTTGCAGCATTTCAGAAGGTGGAAGATACCCTGAAGGACAGTAAAGTAAATAATGGTGAACAGGAGTGAAATTTTAAAACAGGGAAGACCTCACTGATAAAGTGACATTTGAGTAAAGATCTAAAGGAGGTAAGGTAGTGAATTTTATAGCTATGTGGGAAAAGAACATAAGCAGAAGGATGCCTGATATGTTTGGAAAATGGCAAGGCAGCCAGATGGCTACAATGAAGTGAGGCAGGGGAAGAAGAGAAGGAGAAAAGGTTGAATAGGACCCAGGAAGCAATATAATACAGAACTCTAGGGGTTATGTATTATGTATAGTATGTAATTGTATCATTATTGTAAAGGCCGTTGAAAGGACATTGATTTTAATTTGATGGAAATGGGGAACCACATAGGATTCTGGTATACATTTTAAGGCTGTCACCCTAGCTGTTATATTGAAAATGGACTCCTTGGGGGAACAGGAAGAGCAAGGAGATCAGTTAGGAGGCTGTTGCAGTTATCTTAGCTGAGATGATAGCGGCTTATACCATGACAGAAATGGAAAGTGCTGTGATTTTGATACTGACTGTAAAGTATAGGATTTGCTGATGAGTTAGATGTGGGAGTTAGATGTAGAGAGAGAGAGAACTCAAAGATGACTCCAAGGTTTTAGCCTTTGCAAATGGCAGGACATTGTTGTTTAGTGGGATGAAAAAGGCAGTTTCCCCAGGGAAGATCAGATGTTTAGTTTTGGATATGTTAAATGTGAGATGCCAGCCAGGCATAGTGGCTCATACCCATACTCTCAACACTTTGGGAGGCCAAGGCAGGAGGATCACTTGGGTCCAGGAGTTCAAGACCAGCCTGGCAACATAAGGAAGCACTATCTTTACAAAAAATAAAAATTGGTAAGTTGTGGCACACCTACTCAAGAGACTGAGGTGGGAGGATCAGTTGATCCCTAGTAGGTTGAGGCTACTACAGTGAACTGTGATCACACCACTGTGCTCCAGCCTGGGTGATAGAGTAAAGACCCCGTCTCAAAAAAAAGTGAGATGCCCATTAAGATATCAAAATGTGAATGTTGAGTAGGTAGGTACATGAGTCTGGAGTTCAGGAAGAAAGTCCGGTCCTCAGCCTCCCAAAATGCTGAGATTACAAGCATGAGCCACTGCGCCCGGATGGAAAATATTTTTAAATGAGGGAAATTACAATATGTTTGTATACTAATGGGAATGATCCAAAGAGCCAAGTTAATGATGCAGGAGATAAGAGCGTCCTGCAGGTGGCATTAGTGAGCACTGTAGACCAGGATTTCTCAACCTTGGCATTATTGACATTTTGAACCTGATCATTCTTTGTTGGGGGGCAGGGGGAGCTGTCCTGTGCATAGTAGGATGCTTAGCATCATTCCTGGCCTTGACTCTCTAGGTTCCAGTGGAACTTCCTCAGTTGTGACAACCAAAACGTCTTCACACATTGCCAATTATACCCCACGTAGCCGAAAGAGGCAAAATTGCCCAGTTGAGAACCATGGTTACAGTAGGCTGACGATATGAGTTTCAGAGCTGGAGTAGTTTTAGGAAAGAGGGCAAGTAAAGAGTCTGGGAGTATCAAGGAAGACACCTAATTCCAGTCTCATATCCAGTGGTATGAGCTGTGAGAGGTTAAAGGAAAAAAAAAAAAAAAATCATGTTCCCATTTGAGAAAGCTGCAGGGGTTAGCCAGTTGGAGTTCAATTAGAGCAAGAAAGAATGGGGAAAGTTTAGAGAGGATGTTCAGAATAGGAGATTTTGCTGATGACTGAGTGTGGGTTCCACAAGTGATGACAGGATTTCAAGAGTAGGGTAAGAATAGGAGATGGGGTCTCAGTGGGCTTGGGGGTTAAAGAGTTGTACAGGGATTAATGGGCATTAATAAGATAGTATTGGTAGTCTCAAATCATATTTGGTTGGTGGGGCCCTTACTGTTGGGTGGGAGCAGGGGGCGAACGTCTTAATAAGAGCATAGCTTACAGATCCCGGGTACCTCATCACACCTGCCAGTGGTGGCGTTAAGGCAATCTAAAAACACTGAGTTGTCTAGGGATCCTTTCCAATTCCTGAATTTTAAGAGTCCCAGGGCTCCCTCTTCACTCCCCTGGATGGAGGAATTTAACGTACAGCGTGCTTTGAGTACAGGAGATAAGACACATGTACAAATAATTGCAACATGAAAAGAGTAGACTCAGTCTCCATTGTCAGAAGAGGAAATTGGGAAATATAACTTAGGGCAGAGACTCCCTAAAACCAAACAAGGATAATACTGGTCCTTGATGAGGTTTTCACAATTTCAGAATGAGATGAGAATAAAAAAGACTATGAAATGTGTTTTTATACTGGCCTTTATACTAATTTTTATTTCCTGCTATTTGAAGTGAAAATATCCTTTTAAAATGAAAGGTGGTGAAAGTAGATGGTAGAGTTGTTTTGTTTAATCTTCACATAAAAAGTTGGGAATCTTTGAAGAGGTTGGTTATAATTAACTGTACAACTTAACGTGACTTAATTCTGTTCATTAATCCTAATGTAGTTTCTGGATGTGAACAAACTATAACTGAGATGTCATAAATTATAATCACACACATTTTTGTTGATTGTTAAACCTGCTACTTTTGAAGGTCCTCAGAGCTTTTAAAACACTTAATAATTATACCCTTTGCCTCCACAAGATGGAGTAACTAGATAGTAAATGTTAACTTAAATTGCAGTTTACTTTTTGTATTAAATGTCTTTGCCTGAAAATCTGCACCATTGATAATTGTTTATATGTTAGACCTTATAAACAACTATGAAAATTCACACAGCTTCCCTCTGTGTCAGAAAGATAAGTTTTCTCATTTTAAACGGGAAATGCACTCTTCTGGTAAAAGAAAAAACCAACAACAAAAAAACAACAACAAAAAAAACAACTTTGCAGTACCCATCTCTTTTTATTGGGATATAAGAAGCAAAATTAGTAATTAGAAGCCCTGATTCTTTTTTATTATATCTTGGTTGCAGGAGAGTTGAATTTGATTGTTCAGCTGGAGAACTGTTGACTTCAGTCAAAGGGATAGACATTATTTTATCTCTGTTTTTTACTTGGCCTTTGTTTTTTCAAATCTTAGATTCTCTTTTTGAACCTTTTACCCTCTGCCACTGGCTCTTATTATTTGAAACATTAAATCGGAAGTTACACTAATATACATAGGGACTTTAATTAAAGTTTACCTTTTTTTCCAGTCAAGAATTTTAAAAAAAGAAGTGGTTTCCAAATAAATATGTATTTTTTTAAAAGATTGTAAGAAAAGCATTTTATTTTTTATTTTATTTATTTATTTATTTTTTTGAGATGGAGTCTCACCCTGTCGCCCCAGCTGGAGTGCAATGGTACGATCTCGGCTCACTGCAACCTTCGTCTCCCAGGTTCGAGTGATTCTCCTGCCTCAGCCTCCTGAGTAGCTGGGACTACAGGCATGTGCAACCGTGCCCGGCTAATTTTTGTATGTTTAATAGAGATGGGGTTTCGCCATGTTAACCAGGCTGCTCTAGAACGCCTGACCTCAAGTGATCCACACGCCTCAGCCTTCCAAAGTGCTGGGATTACAGGCATGAGCTAATGCACCTAGCTAAGGTTATAAGAGAAGCATTTCAGGAACACCTATTTCCTTAAAGATGTATGATTGCGGTGTAACAGATGCCTAGATATAGTTCAAGATTGATGCTTTGAGTCCAGGGTTAACATTCTATTGATCCTCTAATCTTTATTAACACAAAACCTCTTGGTCAGCACTATGTAGCCTAATTTCAAACATTTGCCTAAAAGTCAAAAGTGTAATGTAAACTTTTACTCATTTAATCCAAGCAAATACATATTTTACTGTACTTGATAGGAAGTATCTACTGAAGGTCTGTAGGCTATGTAAAAGCCCAGAAGATATCCCTGATTTTATTCACTTTTTAAAAATAGCACTGTTTCAGTATATCTCCATATTTGTTGCTGTGTCTGAACTTGGACTGAATTTTATTTAATCTAAGGGAGAAAAGAGTATGTACTATTTGCTGATCTAACTTTAGCTGCTATAGTTTTTATTTTTTTGCCTTATATTCTAGTTGCATAACATTTGTGTATATTTATGATGGAACATTTTACAAAGATTTAATACTATATTTTATATAATCAAATATATTCAAAATATTTGCATTTCAGCATAATATAGGATCATATAATCAATTAATAATTATATAATCAATTTAAGATATTAGATGTTTTTTCTTTTTATATTTAAGTCTTATAAATTATATATTTTACATTTACATCACATCTCAATTCAGACTAACCGCATTGAAGGTACTCGGTAGCCACCTGTGACTACTGGCAGCTGTATTAGACAGTACAATTCTAAATCATAAGGCCCAAATTCTTTACTACTTTTAGAGATTGAATGAATTGCTTATGAGCTGAAATTATCACATGAAGACTGGTAGAAATGTTTACATATTGCCAGCAGTGTATCTGGTGGGTGGAAGGGTTCCGACTCATGAGTCCTAGGGTTGTAAACAGCTCTGCTTTAATAAAAATGAACAAGCTTCCCAAATATATTGCTGATGCTGTAAAGAATACCTTGGCCTCTGAATTAAGATAGGTTAGGTTGTGCTACTTAGTCTAACCCTGTAACCTCAGTGGCATAAAATAATAAAGATTTTTTTTTCTTGGTCATAGTATTTATTGTTCCTTATCCAGTATGGATGAGCAAAACAGTTGTGGGTTGTACTTCATTTTTTTGGTACTGTTATAAATGAAATTTTTAAAACTTTTACTAGGGAATATTTCAAATAACACAAATACAGAGAATACTATAATGAACTCATATTTACATTGTTGAGCTTCCCTGGTATTATATGATCTAAGGATGAATACTTCAGTGTGTATCTATTTTTAAAGTTATAATCTTACCCGACAAAATTAATGATAATTTCCTGGTAAAATACCCGCTCTGTATTCATTGTTTCAAAGATGCTTCTTTACAGTTGGCTTGTTCAAATAAGGATCCAGAAATACATCTATACATGGCATTAGTTGATATATCTCTTAAATCTCTCAGTTCCTCCCTCCTCACTTCTTTTTAATTGCCATTTTTTGATTGAAAGAATTAGGTCCTTTTTCTATAGAATTTCCTACATTTTGGCATTTGGCTGATTATATCCTTTTGTATTCTCAATACTTCCTGTAAACTGATTGATTGTAGAAATTGATTAGATCTCATTCAATTCTTTGTCAAGGCCACTTTACTAGCAGTGTTCTTTAGTTTCTGTTTTATTCTTTAGTTTCTGTGTTATTACATCAAGAGGTACATAATGTCTGTTTGTCCTAATGTTAGTGAACAGATTGATCAGTAGGTTCAGGTATAGTCAGCATGATCCATCCATTAAGGGTTCTCCATAAATCTTTTACCTAAAGGTTTAAATGTCACTGATAATTATTCCCTCTTTGTTTTAATTACTGATGGCAAATGGTGATTATCTGATACTGTTATTCCTCCTCCATCTTTTTAGACAACATGCTTATATAAAGAACTTTTTTTTTTTTAATCACCTACTTAGGACAAATGCTTGATTGTCTTCATTTGTCAATTTTCAGAATTAGTGAGTACCCTAGTAATTTGCAGAGGCAATCAATGAAGTCATTTGTTTTAGTATCATTTTATGAACTAACAGATGTTTATATTTGAAATGTTTTTACACTGTTACAGTCATTTATTTTGATGCTTGAATTATCTCATTTTTGGCCTGTCATGTTGGCCTTGATATCTTCTTGACATAACCCCATCAGTCTTTGATAGTTTCTTTGCTTCCTAGTGTGAAAAATATCCTAAGCTAATCATGTTCATTTTCTGCCTCAGACCTGGATGCATCCATTTCTCAAAAAGCCTTTGGTTACTTTGAGTGACAAACAGTGGGTACCACAGTCTGGGCTATTAGGGCTGTTTATTTCTACTGGGATACTTTTGCTTCCAGACATTTTCCATGGTGAAATTCTCTGAGGTTAAAGAACCCCTTTTTTTAAATAACAAGTTGTAATATTGTGAAATTGTAAAATTACATTAGTGACTGTTGACTTTGCACACAATTTGAAAGCATCAGTGGAAGGCTGAGTCTTCCTGGTTCTTCCTAACAAACATGTTTTAATCCTTGCTCTACTTATGTTTCATTTGAGAGACTGATTTATGTGAACCAAAGAAACCGGATGACTGTAAAGCAGAAAATAATTAGATTTAAATTATTAGATGGATTAAAACCACATATCATCACCATGACTGGGAATTTTGTTTCTTCAGCCACTCAGGAGAGCTGTGCCATTATAAATACATATTTACATCATTTTAGCTACAAGCCCATCTTAATATATATGTATCTGTTGTAGAGTGATGGATGTCAGATAACATCTGATGTGTAACTTGTTCTCTAGAGTAAAGCTTCTGATCTCTTCTCATTGAGTTCCATAGTTATCCATGCTCTTTGAGGGTAGAAAATTGTTAATTAGTTGTGTATAATTTATTTCTCTGTAAGAAATGGAATTACAGTCTCTAGGAGCTTCTATAAATTGTCATTAGAGGCATTATCACCACTGTATCAAATGTTGAAAAGAAACTGGTTTTGAAGCTTTTAGGAAGAGTAAAAAGTTTTAAATTCCCTTTTGCTTAGGTACCTAGTCTTTAACATTTTCTCTTACGGAAATTAGTTTTAGGGATGAGCTTTGAAAATAAATTTTCTCATATGCTTTAATTTTCCCTAAATCCAATTGAAACTATTATAGGTATTAAAACCCTGATATATTAGTCTGTTGATCTATCTTATGAAGACAATGATCCTTATTCCTGTCTTAGAATTCTGTCTTCTATTTAATATATTATCATATTTTGTCTTTTGCATGCCTTTGGCAAAAAGTGATGAAACTCATAGCTTTTGTTTTACAATTAAAATCTTAAGTATGAAAGAAATAATTGTGATTTACAGGAGGAATATTTGCCTGCTCTAGAGAAAATACACACAAATGTATTTGTGTGCATTAAACATTTTCTTTATCATTTCTTCTCTCATTGGTGTCAACCCTATTCCCGAAACTATTTAACTCCTAAGATGAAGATTTTCTCCAAAGAAAATACTTCTTTTTGGAGATGAGAATCCTCCCTAAGTTTGTGTGCAAGGATGAGACAATATAGGTGTGCTCATCTTCGAATGACTGATGAGACATTTCTTTAATGTGGAGAAAGGATAGAAGCCAAAGCCGTGGAAGATGTTGGTGGAGCCAGTGGGTAGTTTCCTTTCCTCTTCCTCACATCCCTTAGTTCTGTTCAATTCCATCGTTATCAGGAAGTATTTATATGTGTTCCCAGTTTTAAATAGATTCTCCCTTGTATTTTATTTCTCTTGTTGGTTAATTTGATTGTTGGTTAAATTCTTGCCAAAATAAAAAATGTTTTTATTTTGCTTTGCCTGTGAACTACAAGTCGGCATAAATAGGTATTGCCTATATTATCCAGAGATTATTTTGTTAACATTAACTCTCTCTGGCTCTACTGATGTGCTCTTAACTTGGAAAAGGAAAACAAGACTGCCGAAGGCTTCTCAATGTTTTTAGCATTTCCTGATGGGATTTATTTATATGTAGTGATTTGGGGCACCTTTGTCCTATCTTCTAAGTTAGCAAAATGTGACTGTCAATGGAAACAGATTAGACTCTACCATGTTAAAACTAATTCTGTTGTCTTTTATTTGTGTATAAATGTTCAGTTGCTTTAACATGATTGAGTACAGCACAGAATGTTTTAATTTCCTAACTTCAAAGATTGAAATTACCTTTATTTGCCTTGCTATTACGCAAACAATGGAAATATCCTTGCTATTAAATTATTTCTCAGAATTCTTAACATCTTTTATTCCTTTATTATTTTGTGTTTTAAGTATTCCATCAATACTTCAGTAATAACATGCTTTCCTACTTTTAAAGCAGGAATTTCGCTAGCAAGTTAACTTTTATTTTGAATGAGCTGTGTCATCACCATGGAAATAGTACTTCACTAGAAATTCTAGTTAATAAAACTTAAGTGTTTAAAGATGTTTCTTTTCAATATCTTTTATTTTGTTAGAGTTTTTTAAATCTAGGCTTCTTCCCAGATGTAGCTGTTATTGTTTAAAATAGTTTTCCAGAGTTGTGCTATTTTTACTTTCTTCCTATATGGATGATTTTTGTGCAAAGTGAAGTTTAGATATGAGGATGAGAAACTGAGAGGATGAAGTAAAGTCACTTTCTTGCCCTATCGTAATATGAGGGTCTATAGGAAAAACAATAATAGAGTGAAATATAACATACTATACTTTTGTCATTCCAACCATTTATTGTAACTCTCTAGTCTTTAAATTGCCTATTTATCACCTGAGGCTACCCATGTGCTGCGCTACAGGGAATTTCAAGTGATAGAATCTAATTCCACTCACTCTCTTCTCGCTGTGATACAATTAAAACATAATGCTTAAAAGCATTGCCTCTGAAGTCGGACTGCTTAGTTTTAATCTTGGTTCTGCCACATATTTATGTATAACTTTGGACAATTAACTTTTTCAACCTCAGTTCTTCTTGAATGGGAATTTTATTATTGCTTCTACATGTTATTGTAAGGATCAAATGACTTAATATAAGGTGCTAGGAATAGTACCTTGCAAATGAAAGATAGCTATGCTTCTGAACAAAAGGCAGCAGAAACTTCTGCAGACTTAAACGTCCCTGACAGCTCTGAAGAGAGCAGTGGTTCTCCTAGCACAGTGTTTGAGCTCTGAGAACGAACAGACTGCCTCCTCAAGTGGGTCCCTGACCCCTGTGTAGCCTAACTTGGAGACACCTCCCAGTAGGGGCTGACTGACACGTCATACACCCAGGTGCCCCTCTGAGACAAAGCTTCCAGAGGAATGATCAGGCAGCAATATTTGTTGTTCTGCAATATTTGCTGTTCTTCTGCCTCTGCTGGTGATACCCAGGCAAACAGGGTCTGGAGTGGACCTCCAGCAAACTCCAACAGACCTGTTAGACCTGAGGGACCTGTTAGAAGGAAAACTAACGAACAGAAAGGAATAGCATCAACATCAACAAAAAGGACATCCACACCAAAACTCCATCTGTAGGTCACCATCATCAAAGACTGAAGGTAGATAAAACCACAAAGGTGGGGAGAAAACAGAGCAGAAAAGCTGAAAATTCTAAAAACCAGAGCACCTGTTCTCCACCAAAGGATTGCAGCTCCTTGCCAGCAACAGAACAACGCTGGATGGGGAATGACTCTGATGAGTTGACAGAAGTAGGCTTCAGAAGGTCGGTAATAACACTTCTCCAAGCTAAAGGAGCATGTTGGAACCCATAGCAAGGAAGCTAAAAACCTTGAAAAAAGGTTAGATGAATGGCTAACTAGAATCAACAGTGTAGAGAAGACTTTAAATGACCTGACGGAGCTGAAAACCATGGCATGAGAAATTCGTGACACATGCATAAGCTTCAATAGGCGATTCAATCAAGTGGAAGAAAGGATATCAGTGATTTAAGGTCAAATTANATGAGACGAATGGCTAACTAGAATAAACAGTGTAGAGAAGACCTTAAATGACCTGATGGAGCTGAAAACCATGGCATGAGAACTACGCGACGCATGCACAAGCTTCAGTAGCCATTCGATCAAGTGGAAGAAAGGGTATCAGTGATTGAAGATCAAATGAATGAAATGAAGCGAGAAGAGAAGTTTAGAGAAAAAAGTAAAAAGAAACAAAGAAAGCCTCCAAGAAATGTGGGACTATGTGAAAAGACCAAATCTATGTTTGATTGGTGTACCTGAAAGTGATGGGGAGAATGGAACCAAGTTGGAAAACACTCTTCAGGATATTATCCAGGAGAACTTCCCTAACCTAGCAAGGCAGGCCAACATTCAAATTCAGGAAATACAGAGAACACCATAAAGATACTCCTCGAGAAGAGCAACCCCAAGACACATAATTGTCAGATTCACCAAGTTTGAAATGAAGGAAAAAATGTTAAGGGCAGCCAGAGAGAAAGGTCGGGTTACCCACAAAGGGAAGCCCATCAGACTAACAGCAGATCTCTCGGCAGAAACTACAAGCCAGAAGAGAGTGGGGGCCAATATTCAACATTCTTAAAGAAAAGAATTTTCAACCCAGAATTTCATATCCAGCCAAACTAAGCTTTGTAAGTGAAGGAGAAATAAAATCCTTTACAGACAAGCAAATGCTGAGAGATTTTGTCTTTACCAGGCCTGCCTTATAAGAGCTCCTGAAGGAAGCACTAAACGTGGAAAGGAACCACTGGTAACAGCCACTGCTAAAGCATGCCAAATTGTAAAGACCATTGATGCTAGGAAGAAACTGCATCAACTAACAGGCAAAATAGCCAGCTAACATAATGACAGGATCAAATTCACACATAACAATATTAACCTTAAATGTAAATGGGCTAAACACCCCAATTAAAATACACAGACTGGCAAACTGGATAAAGAGTCAAGACCCATCAGTGTGCTGTATTCAGGAGACCCATCTCATGTGCAGTGACACACATAGGCTCAAAATAAAGGGATGAAGATCCCAAGGTCAAGAGATCGAGACCATCCTGGCCAACGTGGTGAAACCCTGTCTCTACTAAAAATACAAAAAGTAGCTGGGCATGGTGGCATGTTTTAATCCTTGCTCTACTTATGTTTCATTTGAGAGACATGGTGGCATGTGCCTGTAGTCCCAACTACTCGAGAGGCTAAGGCAGGAGTCTCACTTGAACCAGGAGGCAGAGGTTGCAGTGAGCCGAGATCACACCACTGCTCTCCAGTCTGGCGACAGAGTGAGACTCCATCTCAAAAAAAAAAAAAGAAAGAAAGAAAATAGACGTGTTACTCCACTATGACAATTAGACATCTGTAATTTTTCAAATCCTGTTTTTTGTGTCAAAAAGAAAATGGCAAGGAAATAAACTTATAAAACATTTATTTGAGAAAGTTGCAAGGTTTATGTTAAGAATCTAGAGTCAGTATTGATAACCTTGTTTTATCTAAAGGAGATTGAATTGCATTCAGTATATTTAATTTGCTAAGACCTAGAATAGTCATTAATTTAAAATATATACAGATACCTTAGAACTAAGATAATTATATTTCAGTCATGCTGGATAATTTCTCCATACTGTATCTTCCTTCTTAATCATTTACTTGTTGATAGCCATGTTTTATTTCTCACTCTTCTTTAGTTGGCATTGAACCATAAAATGCTGCTATTTGTGAGGGAACCCATAGATATAATGCAAGAAGTTGGGGGAAAGATAAAAAAGATACTTACTTTTATTTTACTTTTATATACAAAAAACTAATGGTTTTTTGTGGGTTTTGTTTGGTTGGGTTTGGGGTTTTTTTTTTTTTGTTTTTTACAGAAAGGGTACAAAAGCCTCACATGAATAAAATTAGTCGTAGGCAAGAAAGTTTAGCAACTACTGGCCTGACTTAAAGTTTATGTGAAAGAGGTGCATCGCTTATTATTATAGCATCTATTGTAATTTTTAAAAGTGCAATTCATCAGTTAAGTGACGCATCAGAATGCTGACTCTCTAAGAGTTTAAAAATATTTACGATAATGTTTTACTGGAAATGACCAAGCATCAGGAGGCCTGGTTACATAAGTTGATTTAGCCAAACATTGGACTACTGTGTAGTTATGATAAAAGTGAAGTAGACGTACGTATACAGATACAGAAAGAGCTGTAAAATGCATTATTAGATGAAAAAAGATATGTGTACACTGTAATCCCATTTTAAAAAATAAAATTAAGAGGATATACATGTGCTATTACATGCATCAATATTTTTCTAGAAGGATACACAGCATATTAACATGTTTTTCTGTTTCTTGTTTGAAATTTTAATCATATACATCTAATACTTTCATTAAAATACACAAAATTACATTTGTATGTAACAAAAGATTGGGAGGAGGTCTTTTAAATTTCAGATCTATGTTTTGTCTTTGGAAACATTAGAAAGGGCAACAAGATTCTATTTTGATGAGACTTAGAAAAGTTATTTAACATAAGATTACTTTTTCCTAGGATTTCCATTTAAACAGGGTTAATTTGGAAGAATCTTCAGGAGTGGAAAACTCTCCAGCTGGTGCTAGACCAAAGAGAAAAAACAAGAAGTCTTATGATTTAACTCCGGTTGATAAATTTTGGCAAAAACATAAAGGAAGGTAAGCAAAATATCAATAAGTAAAAGATCCATTTTTTTAAAAGAGAAATTAAGGTGTCATCCACCTTAATGAATTTGAGAAAAAATTCAAAAGGGTCCTGTAAGTTCATTCACCCAATGAGTGGGAGCTATAATTAGATAGTCCGTAGACAGTTGTTTTATTTCTCCATTTCTCACTGATTCCTAGGTTGTTTTTTGTTAATTATTGTTTTATAGGGACCGCTTCTCCTTTCAATGAGATCATCCCATATGATTTTGAAGATACTACAGATCGTCTTTTTCAGTTTTGTTGCTGTCTCCACTGACTCTATAAGACCATTTCTGCCTTTCACTGAAATTGGTTTTTGTGATTTTGGGGATGATTTTTTCCTTTTTGTTCCATGTTGCCCTCTTGTAAAACTTGTTTTAGATACTTGTGGAGAGAGTATCTAAGCCTGAAGCCTAGAAATGTATTCAAAGTACATTAGAAATAATGAGTGATAAAACTGCATTCATTTGCTGTGTGATTTACTGTGGGCAGACACACATATCCCATGTAATGCTATGCCCCCTTACTTTAGGGTACTTCATAGGCTCAGGTACTGCTGTAAAAGTTATCTAGTGATCATTATGGCTAGAGCAATCATTGTAAACAAACAAAAATATTATTCCTCAGAGAAAAAGAATACTGTTCATCAACAATTACGAAAATACGATTTTAAAAAATATTTCAAAATGTGTATGTGTCCTTGATACAGCTGTTCTTTTGGCCTTATATTTATTGTTTAAAGAGAAGTAGAATATAGACTTAGTTCAACATGCTGGGTTTTCAATGTGTTTTATCGTTTTTTTACTTACAACTTTTTTTAAAGCTGGAAAATCAAATCGCCATAACAAAGATTTGACTTTCTCTGCGGAGAAAAGTCACTATCTTTCTCTTTCTCACTATGGCAATTTTAGGTACTATTTTAATTAATTTTAATTAATTTTATTTTAAATAAAACTCTTCCCTTTGGGATTCCATAATCTACATTTCCCTCCAGAATGGTGAAGTACAAGAAATTACTTTTATTAGAGAGGCATTATTTATAGAGAATACAGAATATTTTGAAGTTGGCATTCCCTAATAGAGAAAAGCTTAAGAAAAATATCTCTTTATTCAAATATGGAAATTTTGAATTTTCTTTTGAAACATACGTTTTAAGAACAATCTGTGAGGTCAGTTGAATAGTAAGAATTTTAACCTCATATTCATTAAGTAGGAGTAGTTCTTTTGCTCTGCGTCTTACTACAGTAGTAACATGGACACAAAGACACTTGGAGATAGCATAAACAAGTGACTTAAACCTCTCTGAGCTTCACTTTCCTCATCAGTAAAATAGGGAGATGATAATTCTACCTATTGCCCTATTTCAGAAGGTTTTTAAGAAGATTGAGATAATGAATTTAAAGGAGTAATTTGCCCAAGTCATCCAGCTTTCGTTGGTAAAGCCAGGGATGAAACCCAGGTCTTGCAGACCATAAAGCACCCAGTCTTAACCATGGATGGTTAAG
>NW_016812332.1:3943348-3951764 GCF_001698545.2 Rhinopithecus bieti | reverse complement strand
TTATTAGAGAGGCATTATATAGAGAATACAGAATATTTTGAAGTTGGCATTGCCTAATATAGAAAAGCTTAAGAAAATATCTCTTTATTCAAATATGGAAATTTTGAATTTTCTTTTGAAACATACGTTTTAAGAACAATCTGTGAGGTCAGTTGAATAGTAAGAATTTTAACCTCATATTCATTAAGTAGGAGTAGTTCTTTTGCTCTGCGTCTTACTACAGTAGTAACATGGACACAAAGACACTTGGAGATAGCATAAACAAGTGACTTAAACCTCTCTGAGCTTCACTTTCCTCATCAGTAAAATAGGGAGATGATAATTCTACCTATTGCCCTATTTCAGAAGGTTTTAAGAAGATTGAGATAATGAATTTAAAGGAGTAATTTGCCCAAGTCATCCAGCTTTCGTTGGTAAAGCCAGGGATGAAACCCAGGTCTTGCAGACCATAAAGCACCCAGTCTTAACCATGGATGGTTAAGTTATGATAGTTACCTCAACAGATTCATCAGGACTAAATGAGGTTGCAGTGAGCCAAGATTGCACTCCAGCCTGGGCTACAAGAGTGAAACTCCGTCTTAAAAAAAAAAAAAAAAAAAAGAAAAGATAAATTCTTAGCATGGTGTTTGATGTACAGTAAAATCACTCAATAAATGTGAGCAATTATTCTCTATTAGCTCTGAGACCTAAAGATATCAGAGATTTTGAGTACTATCCAGTTAAACTCGCACATTTTACAGATAAAGCTAGGGCCCTGGGAGGGTGAGAGCTTGCCTATAAAGGAAGCGTCCATTATAATTGGATGGAACAAGGGTTTCTGACTCCCCAGTGCAATGCTGAGGCCTCAGTGCTATTTTGCCAACATAGACTCAGCTGAAACTGGAGTAAATACCTGTGGTTGTGAGGTGAAATTGAACTGTGTTCCTCAGAATCCTTTCTGAACTCCTGTTTCTGCTAATCTCCGTTGGATAAAATGTGCTCATTATTAGTGAGGTATTTTCAGATGTCAGAGCTGAGGAAGAGGGGAAAGGTTCTTGTTCCATTGTTAATGAGACATGACCTCTTCTTTCTTAAAGGAGAAAAGCTTCTGGCCTCCCCCTAGGCTGTAGATGAAAAATACTAATTTTAAGAAACATTTCATGATCAACATGTATTCACCTACAGTTTGTCAAGATTAGTACAGTGTTTTCTACATGAGCTGCTCATGATTGCAGATCACTTCTGCCTAAAGTCTGTGTAAGTTACTGCTAAACCACAGTGTCCTAGAAGAAAACATCAGGTATTAGGCCACCAAAACTGGGGCCCAAATGCTATTTTCACCAGTAGTGTTCTGGGATATTATGAGTTCTGAGTTACAAGAATTTTTTCACAGTTACTTGCAGGTGATATTTTTAAATGGTGTCTTTGTAGTTGTATGGACCCTTTGACATTATGTATTAATTTGGGTAGGAATATTTAATGGATATTTAATATACCATGACTTGTCTTCCATTGATTTTCAGTCAGGTAAATATTTTACCTTTTCTTCTAAAAACATAGGTGAAGAGAATGTATGATATTGTTAATGAAAATAGAAATGAAATTTAAATTTTAGATGTAAAGTATTATATGCATTTTAAAGAAAGTATTTATTATATAGATATCAGAAAGATATGTAGTTGTATTTATGCTGAATGTTTTCTGCCTTTGTTATATATAACATATTCAAATCCAAATAAGTATGTTTAAAATAGTAAATCTTCATTGTGTGTATTTTAGAATTCACACAAAAATCCGTCTTTTAATGTCATACTCATAGTTCTTGTGCAATACCGTTTTAGTCCATTCCCAGAAGTTGCAGAATCAGTTCAGCAAGAACTAGAATCTTACAGAGCACAGGAAGATGAGGTCAAACGACTTAAAAGCATTATGGTAAGATTCTGTTTGCTTTCTAAGAATTATAGGAAAGAGGAGGGTTATCTGTTAGATAAAGAGATTTGGGTTTTTTTCCTTATAAAATTCAAGGCCATTTAATGCTTTTATAACAAAATATTTTCAACTTGCATAAGTGATCAAAAGAAATCTAAATATTGAGAAGAAAATTAAATATTAATATAAATATGATTTGAAAAAATATATAATGTAGCTTCATTTTAGAGATATACGTTCCAGTGCTGCTAATTCTACCATACTTCGATGTAACTTCAGATTTCAGCTCTATTATTTATTGCTATGTGACCTGTGGCACGTCTCTGGGCCTGTCTCCTTATCCAAAAAATACCAGCTGATCACTTAGTCATCTAACCATTAGACTGGCCATTACTAGAACTTTTATGTAATTGTCATAAATATATATGCTTGCACCTCAGAGGAGGAGAATTGCTATTCTAGGTGACTTTAAAATCTTACTGTATATCAGTAATCTTAGGAATGTGTTGATTTTTATGGTTGGGCCTGGGATTTTTGAGTAGCTATTGGGACCTTTTTTCTTTACAAGGGACTAGAAGGTGAAGATGAAGGAGCCATAAGTATGCTTTCTGACAATACCGCTAAGCTAACATCAGCTGTTAGGTAAGTGAGCAATATATCCTCTTTGAAGTCTTTCTGTTGATAGGATTTATTTATTTATTTTATTTAACTAAAATATTGTTAATATTTTACCTAGTAGGAAACTGTAGGCAATAGCAAATATAACTTTGAATTTAAAGAACTAAGTTATATTTAACTAAATGTTTAAGCTGATTTTAGTTCCCACTTAGATATAGGAGATCATTCATTCATTTCACCAGTTAGAACTGTGTAATGGGGTAATTTTATAAGGAAAATACTATTAATGATAAAGTAGGGCAAGTGATTATTAATTTTATTATTGATACTCTTTTCTTCACTAAAAGTTAAGCGGTGTTTTTCTGTACTTTGAATGCCATTAAGGAGGCAGGAGGCTGGGCGCGGTGGCTCATGCCTGTAATCCCAGTACTTTGGGAGGCCAAAGCAGGCAGATCACAAGGTCAAGAGATTAAGACCATCCTGGCCAACATGGTGAAACTCCATCTCTACTAAAAAAAAATTTGAAAATTAGCCGGGAATGGTGGTGCATGCCTGTAGTCCCAGCTACTCAGGAGGCTAAGGCAGGAGAATCACTTGAACCCAGGAGGCGGAGGTTGCAGTGAGTCAAGATCGTGCCATTGCACTCCAGCCCATGCGACAGACAGAGACTCTGTCTCAAAAAAAAGGAGGGAGGAAATGTGTTTCAGAAATACAGATAAAACATATTTCCATTAATTTGATTTTGTTTAAACCTCCAAAATTTGGAATCAGAAAGTAAAATGGTAGAAATAATATTTGGGAGCCAGATTTTTTAAAATAAGCATTTCACCTGTATTAATAAATACTGTAGGTATTCAAGCCTAGAGATTAAATTAGTTGATAGTTTAACTTGTCATCTTGTCACTGTTTCAATGTTCTGAGTTTCCACAGAGTAAACACCAGACATGGGATAAAGTCTGCATTATTTTAGAAAATTTATTGGTTAATATTTAATTTTTTGATACTTGCAGTTCTTTGCCAGAACTCCTTGAGAAAAAAAGACTTATTGATCTCCATACAAATGTTGCCACTGCTGTTTTAGAACATATAAAGGTAAATTTAACTTTTTCTCCCCACAGTATGACTTGGGTTTACATAGGGTTTTATGCTTTGTAAGATGCTTTTATATTCATTATCTTATTGAGCCCCCACTGTAACATGAAGTGTAATTATGGAAGACAGCAGTATTATAGGTTTTTTTTTTTGTAAACAAAGAAACCTAGGAATCCAGAAAGATAAGTGATTTCCAAGGTCACATGTTTAGTAAATAGAAGTGGGAATCTATGGTATTTTCATTATGTTGCACTGCCTCAATATCACTGCTATACGTACTGCTGTATTAATAGTAGACTTGTGTCTCGGCATCAGTAATACAAATTTGGAAATCTCTTACCAGAGTTCTATCTAAAATATCCGTTAATCACATCACTTTTATTTATGTGACTTTGTTCTGAACCTTTTAAATTTAGATGAATCTGTTAGCATCAAAGCTTCTTACTGTGTATCATTGAACTGTGATTTTGAAACAAATATGTTGGGAGTTCTATATATTGTTTTAGTTCTTTTTCTCACTGCTGTGTTCATGACTACCCCATTTTCAGCTTACTTAATCAGTCCTCCAGTATTCTGCTGTTACTTGTTCTCCACACTTGGAGCTGAATTTCCATGGCAAATTGACCATATGCTAAAACTTGGCTAATATTGACCCCTACTTTCCATTTTATATGATGCATTTGAAACTGCTTAAAAAGCTGAATATAATTGCTGGCTGTCAGACATGTTGATAACACCTGGAATTTATTGAGAAGGGACTTAAAGGCATTATTTAAATAATTTTAAAAGCCATAAAAGCATTAGAAAGGCATTAACATAGATAATGGGCATCCTGCAGCATGCAGTTTAAACCTGCATAATTTCTATTACACCAACAACCTAATTTTTTTCTTTGTTTCACATCGTGGTACTTGATATTTTTCCGGTTCATACAGGAATAGTAGCATAACTGCAGTCTGTAGGTGATTCTGCTGATGTTTTCACTTCTCTATGTAGCGTCTCTGTGAAATGGCAAAAGGGTGTTCAGATCTGTTTACCTGAGGTCATTGTCTCTTGTGGAGGTGATACAGATACAAATATAGATATATAGATATATCATCAGGTGAAATACAACAGAGAGCTATATTGAGAATTTCCTTCAGATTGGAGACTAGAGCTTACAGTTTGAGAAAATTTTAGTTAATTTACTTATCCAATCATGTTTATTGAGTGGCTCTATGTATATTGTACTAGGCCCTGAAGATACTGTAGTAAACAAGACAGACAAGTTCTCTTTTCTCTTGGAGCTTATATTGTAGTGACAGTAAATGGAGTAAGCAAATTAGAAAACAAGATAACTTCAGGCATTTCAGTGATATGAGAACAACAAAACCTGGGTAGGGTGATGTGAGGCAATGGGATGTGAGAATGGCTGAGAGGCCTACTCTGGAGTAAGTGGTGAGCGAAATCACCTTTGATGAGGTGATGTTTGAGTTGAGACAGGAATCACAGGAAGGAGCCAATTAGTTGAAGATCTCAGGGCCAACCATGCCAGGCAGAGGGAATAAGAAGTGCAAAGGCCCTACAACAAACAAATTAGGTGTGTTTGAGAACGTAGAAGAAGACAAATGTGCTTTATTGAGGAGGGAAAGAGTGGTGGGTAGGATATGGGATCAAAAAAAAGTAGAAACGTAAGTATGATAACTCATTAGAGGTTAATGACATGATCTGATTTATGTTTTAAAATAAAGAAGACTGTGGAGGATAAGGGACGATGAGTTCTGGAAATAAAAGCGGAACTATAAGAAAACTATTATAGATGTCTAGGTGAAAAATGATTTATAAGACATAATTTACTTGTGAAATTTTTTATGGTGCTTATTTATAATTTTACACTAATGATTTTAGGTGAGTTTTCAGATCACTTTTGCTACCAGAGGCCATCTGTCTGAGATAGTTTAATATGCTACCGTGCCTGACCTAAACAATTCTACTTGAAGACTTCTTGGTCTTATAAAAGAAAGTGTTTCCTTTAGGGTTGCTAGTTCTCTGGCAGAGCATCTTACGCCAAGAAACTAATTTGTCATTCAAGATATTGAGTGGTTTTATGTAAAAGATAGATTTTATTTATTTATTTATTTATTTTCCACAGGATCTCTCCCTGTCACCCAGGCTGGAATACAGTGGCACGATCATAGCTCACTGCAGCCTTAACCTTCTGGGCTCAAGGATCCTCCTGCCTTGCCTCCCTAGTAACTAAGACTATTGGTGCATTCCACCACATCCACCCAGAAAAATAGATATTATTGAATCATTATCTTGCTAAAGATCCTTTTCTTCACAAGATCTGATTTAAACAAAGTGTGCTATTGAGGGCATTCGCTTTACAGAGGGAAAATAATGTCATCTGTAGAACACACTACTCCTAGTTGGGTCATTCTAAGAAGTCCAATTAAAAATCAGAAGTTTGCTGGGCACGGTGGCTCACGCCTGTGATCCCAGCACTTTGGGAGGCCGAGGCGGGCAGATCACAAGGTCAGGAGATCGAGACCATCCTGGCTAACCCCGATGGTGACATGGTAACTCTGTCACCATGCTGGAGTGCAGTGGCGCGCTCTCAGCTCACTGCAACCTCCACCTCCCGAGATCAAGCGATTCTTCTGCCTCAGCCTCCTGAGTAGCTGGGACTACAGACATGCGCCACCACGCCCAGCTAATTTTTGTATTTTTAGTTGAGACAGGGTTTCACCATGTTGGGCAGGATGGTCTCCATCTCTTGACCCTGTGATCCGCCCGCCTCGGCCCCCCAAAGTACTAGGATTATGGATGTGAACCACCGCGCCTGGCTGTAAAAATTTTTTATTAGCTAGAAGATTGTGTCATGAAGAGGTCTCAGCATTTGTCTTCGTATTTGACTGTATTAGTTTTACATATTTCTTCTTTTGTTTAGAGTATAGCTGCTTCTTAGATTTCCTTCAATCGTTTTCTAACGAAGAAATTAATCTTTTTAGAAGTCCTGGCAGTTACCCTGCAATTGATGTTTGAGTGGAAAATTAGAGCACACCAGTTTGTCATAACTTTAAGAAACATTTTCACTTTATTGATATTCTGAGGATTTTAGTGATTTGGGTAATTTGGGTCTAATCAAGAGTAAATTGTTGAATACTCATTTGTTTTGAGTAATCTGTATTTTTAAACCCTTTCTTTAGTTGTTTTTTTCATCCCTAATAGAAATGCAACTTTCCCACTTGCTGGTCGTTAAAGAATGGCTTCTGGGATTACTTACATAATTTGTAGACAGCCTATTTTAATTATTGTTAGCTCACCTATGTAGCTAACCTGAATAAAGCACTCTTTAGCTCCAGATACCTAAAGAAAAGTAACCTACTTGTAAGGCATAGTTGATGAGATGAGAGAGGAAATGGTATCATGTGTTCTTCCCCCCAGTGTTCCCACCTTACAGGAAGAGCACCCACATCTCAATGTTCCAACCAACTGGATATAGCTGGTAAAGAATAAGCTATCAGTAAACTTTGTGAGGCAAGGCTTAATTGTTACTGGATCCTCATTTTTGTTTTACTGGTTCTTATAGACAGTCTTATAGGGGCTGAATTAGATCTAAAGACATCATCTGATTAGGTGATGATGTCTGTACTCTAAAGAAGGCTTAACCCTTGTTGGCAGTGCTAGCTTTTCACTAGTGTTCCTTCTGAGGACTGATTTTTTATTTTTATTTTTTGGTTCAACTGCCTTATATTTTTATGGGGAAGATAAGCTTTCAAAATAAAGTAGAAACTCTCTTAACTGATCTCCACTTAGTCAACACACCAAATTAACTGTTGCCCTCTGTAAACCATAGTGGCCAGTAGCCACATTATTAACATGTTGACAACTCATAACAATTTCCTTATTATCCTGTGCCTTTTTTCTGCTCTCACGATTGGATTTTTGTTGTTGTTGTTGTTGTTGTTTTTGCTTACTAATGAGTTATTTGTGTCTTAATGCATTTGTGTCAATTGTATGAGTATGAAAAGAAGATTGTTTCTATAAAACTAAGTTGCATATCTTAGACTCAGTGGACATGATGGTTTAAATATTGTTTGAATTAGGTGTAGGTAAAAAACCTTCACCATAAAAGATTGGAAAACCTCAGAAAATACTATATTGTACTGAAATTGCTTTGCAATGTCTCTGAAGTTTTTTATTCCACTCCAAAAGAAGCGAACCTGGAAATCATAGGTGATTTCCAATAGGTGTGCTTTATGCAAGAAAGAAAAAAAAATGTCAGTCAGTGAATCTCTATACTCAAAGAGGAAGTCTTGGACATAGATCAGTGATTGACAGACTGTATATTTTAGGTCTTAAAACATACAGCATGGATTCTGTTTTATTCTTCACATAAACTGACTTTTTTTTTTTGTTTTTTTTTAACATTAACTGACTTTGATTCACTGATCACATTAGAGGTCTTTTACTATACTAGAAGTCAGAACATTTCTCTGGCTGGATTTTGTGCTGATTTGTTTAAAATGATCTCTTGTCCAGTATACATATCAAGTGAAAGTTCTCATTACCTTGGTGTCTTTTCTTCAAGACAGAGGAAAAATATATTCTGTATCAGAAAGTTCACAGTGGATGAGCTATCACTTGTCTTTTATCTCTTCTCATCTCAAAATAAGATTAATTACTATGAGAATCTGAAGTGTTTTGTTTTTTATTGCAAGTATGACAAGAGATAGCTCTCCAGTGAGTGGAATATCCTTCAACTCCTTACTGTGAATTTCTGAAACTACTACATCTCAAAAAAAAAAAAAAAAAA
>NW_016812332.1:3910476-3939281 GCF_001698545.2 Rhinopithecus bieti | reverse complement strand
ATGTCCATCAGTGACAGACTGGATTAAGAAAATGTGGCACATATACACCATGGAATACTATGCAGCCATAAAAAAGGATGAGTTTGTGTCCTTTGTAGGGACATGGATGCAGCTGGAAACCGTCATTCTCAGCAAACTATCACAAGAACAGAAAACCAGACACCGCATGTTCTCACTCATAGGTGGGAACTGAACAATGAGATCACTTGGACACGGGGAGCATCACACACCAGGTCCTATTATGGGGAGGGGGGAGGGGGGGGCGATAGCATTGGGAGTTATACCTGATGTAAATGACGAGTTGATGGGTGCTGATGAGTTGATGGGTGCAGCATACCAACATGGCACAAGTATACATATGTAACAAACCTGCACATTGTGCACATGTACCCTAGAACTTAAAGTATAATTAAACAAAAAAGAAAAATTATGTCATCTGCAAAGACAAAAAAGAAATGGGAATTATCGCTAGCGGTGAATAGAGTTCCAGAACAGTAGTGTCTATAGCTAGACTGGGGAGAGAAATAGTAAACAGAAGGAAAAATCCCTGCAATTAATTATATGAAGGAAAAGGGAATTTGTTTTGTGTCCTTTCTTGGTCATCTGGCAAATGTCCCAGGTTATGGATTTTCAAAAAGCAAACCATGTGTACTACCTGTACTTCTCAGATAAGTGTTTGTTAGAGACAAGTCTCACTATGTTGCCCAGGCTTCTGTTGAATTCCTGTACTCAAGTGTTCCTCCTGCCTCAGCTTCCTGAATAGCTGGTATTATAGGTGCATGCCACGGTGTCCAGCTTTAGCGTCAGATAAGTTTTAAGATTATTCCTTTTTGGTGAGAGAAGGGACAAACTAGTTTTAGAAAGTGCTCCCTTCCTTTGTTCTTTCCAAACCCTGTGGGCCGTGGCCAGTCAAATGTCTAACACAATCTGTATATGTGCGTATGTGTGCACAGCATGTTAATGTTCATTTGATGTAATATAAATTGAGGCAATGTACTGAAAAATGAATGTAAAATCAGTCTGATTGTTTACCTAATGACCAAAATTTGGAGAAAAGCACTAGAATTTTTTAAAATGAGATTCCTCCCATAGAATGTCCTTGTAAAAGGATTTTTGAGAAATGCATGGCTCTCAGAGTTTATATTCATTATATATAATCTGCATTCCATGCTTTTGATTGTCTAGAATGTTCCCCTTTTACTCACTTATTCTTAATATTTATTGAAGCTACCAAAGAATCTCAGTTTACCTTGACCTTGTTATTTTGTTTTATATTTTTAATTTGTTCATTTTTTATGTCACTCTTATTACCCAAACTGTATTCTTTTGAGCCCATGTTGTATAAGAAGAATTAATCTGTGGAATTACAGAATTTGTTTCTCTTAGTGTTTTTCCTCATTTCAGGAATTTGAGAAAAGGCCCATAGAAGGAAGCAATAAGTTGTTCTTGAGGGTAGTGTAATTTTCCCTATTATCTATGGTATACATTAGAGTATGACCTGGATTTGAATCTCAACTCTACTACTACTACTCCGGTAATCTTGAACAAATACATGTTTCTGTATGTCTGTTTCTTCATCTTTAAAGTGAGATTAATAATTCCTAGCTCATAGTTTTATTTGGAGAATTAAATGAGATAATGTAAGTTAGTAATTTTTGAACCCTGTTCTCTGGTACCCTAGAGACATAAATGTATGGAGACATTTAATGGATCACTTATATCTATTTTGTGTTTAGGGTTCTGCAGAAGATTTGGTGTGAGAAAGAGGGTCCTGAGGCTCTCTCTTTAAAAACACTTGAAAGCCATAGTTGTAAGTAAAGTGCCTTACACATGGTAGGTGCTGAAGAGATACTAGTTCTCTTATGCAGGTTAGAAAATCTGTATAGCACATCACTCCTTTTCCTCTTAGATGGTGCTCCCTCGTAATCAGTATATTAAAGGGCTGTTACTTTTAACAGCTTTATTGAGATGTAACATACATACTTTGCAATTCATCAATTTAAAACATATCATTCAATAGGTTTTAGAATATTTACAGAGTTGTTGCAACCACAATCTAATTTTAAAGCATTTTGTCACCTCTAAAAGAAACCCCCTACCTAGTGCCAATCACATTAAGTTGTTTTTAGACCCTATTTCCATTGTTCATTAGAAGTTGATGTTATAAGTAAGTTACTACATCTCAAAAGGAGCAAAATGAACCAAATGCCTGTACTTAACATAAGTCAGTGATTTTTTTTTTTTTACTGATTTATATAGTTACAGAAATTAGATTCTGCTGTGGCATTTAGCATATTTAGATTATTTATTTATTTATTTATTTAGAGACAGGGTCTCACTATGTTTCCCAGGCTAGTCTCAAACTCCCAAGGCTCAAGCGATCCTTTTACCTCAGCCTCCCACGTACCTGAGACTACAGGCATGTGCCATCGCACCTTAGCATACTGAGTTTTATATATTCAGTCACAAAAGACTAGATTATTTACGTTTTCCACTTCCAGAAGTTCATTCATCTACTTTCATGACTTTTAAAAATGATTGCTTGGTCTGTATACGTCCTGTTCTTGGTTTTGAAATTCAACAAATGCAGGTGCTTGTTATAAGCCAGGTGCTGTGTTAGACTCCTAGGGTTAAACAGTTAATTAGACATGCTCTAAGGAGTTTACAGTTTTAGACACATAAACAAAGGACAGTAATATACTGTGATCTTTGTTATTATGATGAGGTGTATAAAGTGCTATTGATACACAGATAAAGGAGTAATGAGTTATTTTGGCCAAGGAGCACAGTGGGAGAGGGTCAGAAAGGGGAGAGAGCAGGGATTAAAGGAAGAGTTGCAGAAAAGCTACAGAGAAGGTAGATCTTGAATGAATAGAATTCACTGAGTAGATGGTAGAAGAGGAATATATTCTGCAAAAGCTAAGAGAATAACTTGAGCCTAAGACTAGAGAATTAAAAGCAAACAAAGTATTTAATGAAAAGTTAAAAGTTTAATGAAATAACTATTTGATGTGACTAGAGGAAACTGAATTTAGTGAGTAGTGATAAAATAGAAAAGGTTAGCTGGATCAGAGGGCCTGAAAGTTGGTTTAACACCTTATTTTAGCACCTTTCCCCTTCCATTCCTGACTTCACTCTGCAGATAACAGCTTTTCGCAAGCTAATATTCACATTAATAGTTTCTAGTATCATCATTGTCGTTCCCCAAAGTTTTCTTTTTCTTCTTTCACTACTTTGTATCCCATATCCTTTCTCTCATGTAAATTATTAAATACTCATCTTGTCCTTTCTGTTCCCACAGCCACTACTGTGGTCTTTTTCTTAGAATCTCTTATATTTCTTTTGTTCGTTTTTAATATTATTGGTGGAACTTTCTCATTTCTAGGACTTTACTTTGTCTCTGTTTTAGTATTCAAAATAACTTTATAGAGTAGCTAAAATAGCTCCTATATCAGAGAGTCTGAAGAATATGAAGGTCTGGAGATTTCATAGATAAGAGCTCACTGATAGGAAACACGCTGATGTAGAATATATTGTTCAGTGAAAGGAAAGGGTGGAAAAGTACAGTATCATACTTCTTGTGTCAGGAAGGAGACGGACATTAGAATACAGACCCTTTGCTTATATTTGCACAAAGAAACTAAAAACCTAGAAGAAATAATATTAAAAAAAAAAATACCTATAGAATCAGGTAGAAATGGGGTGGAAGAGGACAAGGATGAAAAATAAGACTTCTCAGTATATGTCTTCTTATGTTGTATTCATTTTTGAACTGTCTGGATATTTAATCTATAAAACTTTGGCCTTGCATGCCACTCCAAGGGAGTGGGAGTGAGAGGACTCTGATTTCTTCTTGCTCCATATATGAAATTCACTCCTTAGTCTACTATTGAGATGTTTCTACCTTGTTGTGCCTTGGCATGATCTGTTTAACTGAAATGAACTATATCTGTGTCCCTAAGTCACTTTCAGACTTCAACTCAGAATGTATCACTTCCTCCTCAATTGGCTATTTATTTCATTCTGCCTTTTAGCATAATGTATTTATGTTGTATATTTGTATATCGGTTCTATGTTGGTATTCCTATAAATCCTAATTTATTTCATGAATGGTTTCTACTCCCACTTTGATTGTTTACACCTTTAATTTTAAAATTGATTTTATAATTTCATGAATGGTTTCTACTCCCACTTGATTATTAACACCCTCAATAATATCTGAATTATCTGAAGCATAACTTAAGAGATATTTGATCATTTTATTTGCTTTTGAGGATCTTAATATGTTAACTTTATTTGGATAATTTTAATCAACAAAATTTTCAATTAGGAGACGTCTCACACAGCAAAATTTTACGTTTCCATTATCTTAAACTTAAAGATATTAAACAGGAAAACTAATAAGGAAAGTTTTAGTTTTATAAAAAAAACAAAAGGACAATAATTTAGTTAAGGTAACTTTCCATCCAGTTAATGTGAATGTATGTGGATTTGCACACTAAAGTAGTAAACATAACTTGACCACCTGACATGAATTTTGCGTGGAGTACAATATGATTTGTATGCCAGTAACCAATGCAGTAAGTAAGAATTGTGTTTTTATCTTTGCTAATATGTGTATGGTATGCAGAATTACTGCTGAATTTATCCATCAAATATGGTAAACAAAATAATCTATTTTTTTCCTATATTAAATATATATTCAAAAGTATTCAAAAGTAAGGCACTTTAAATTCTGTTAAGAAATGAAGGCCGGGCACAGTAGCTCACACCTATAATCCCAGCATTTAGGGAGGCCGAGACAGGCAAGATTGCTTGAGCTCAGGAGTTCAAGACCAGCCTGCACAACATGGCAAAACCCCATCTCTATAAAAAATACAGAAAAATTAGCCAGGTGTGGTGGCACATACCTGTGGTCCCAGCTACTCGGGAGACTGAGGTGTGAGGATCACATGAGCCTGGGAAGTTGAGATTGCACCACTGTACTTTAGCCTGGTACTTCTGAACTGTACTTTTGACCTGTCTCAAAGAACATGTCTTAAAATTGATCATAGAAAATAGAAATTTACAAGGTAAGTAGACCAGCATGTATTTTAATGACTTATTATATTCTCATATTTATTTTGAAACAGGCAAGAAAATTGGATGTATATTTTGAATATGAAGAAAAAATAATGAGCAAAACTACTCTGGATAAATCTCTTCTAGATATAATATCAGACCCTGATGGTAGGTACCAAAAATTTGAGGCTAATATAAGTTTCATATCTGATGAAACCAGCATTTTCAATTGAGTAAACTGAATAGAATTGTTGTTTTTCTGACAATCAGTGCTAATATCAAGATAATTAGCTATTTTCTGGGAAAATTTTACAACTTAGCAGCACCTATAGTGGAAAAATGATTTGCATTTCATTTCATTGAACTTTTATTTGATAGTATTTAAGCACTTTTTATATTCATTTGTTTAAGGTGGCATATGTAAAGCTTAATTTCTACTGGTTCCAGGAAGATTTGAAGGTATAACATTCAAAGCAGGTGTCTCTAAGTGATTCGCTTCCTAATTACTTTGGTCTACCCTCAGTTTCCTGAAAAGATGAATCTAAAACTAAATTCTGTTTTACATGTTTAGGGAATTTACTTTTAAAGAAACTCTATGGCCAGTCACTTTAAATATTTGTATGTTAGATTTTCTTAAAATATAACTATTTGTACTTAGAAAATATGATCTATGGAGGCCAATATGTTAAGTGAAATAAGCCAGGCACAGAAAGACAAATATCATGTGTTCTCACTCATTTGGAGGCTTAAAAAGTAGATCTTATGATGATGGAGTTACCAGAGGCCAGGAAAGGGAGAGAGGTGGGGGGATGGAGGGAACAAAAAAATATAAAACTTTTTTACCACTGAACTGTGCACTTAATAATCCCAGTACTTTGGGAGCTTGAGGCAGGAGGATCGCTTGAGCCCAGAAGTTTGAGACCAGCCTAGGCAATAAAGCAAGACCCCGTATACACACAAAAAAATGAAAAAAGTTAGCCAGGCAGGACGGCATGCCTCTGTAGTCCCAGCTACTTGGGAGGCTGAGGATCCCTTGAGCCTAGGAGTACAATGTTGGAGTAAGTGGTAATCACACAACTGTACTCCAGCCTGGGTGGCAGAGCAAGACCTTGTCTCAAAAAAAAAAAAACCACAGGCAAAAATAGTCAAAAACATTTTAATGTAATCCAATTGTGGCTTTTAATTATAAAGATTGTGGGATCTACATAGAGTCTTAGACTCTGAAATTCCCTAAACTTTAGAGACCTATAGATCATTTCAGAATAATTTTGAATTCAAATTTCAGCTTTTTCCAAAACAAATGGAAAGCCTAGGACCCATTTTGCATATAAGCTATTTAAGCTGCATAATGATGGTTTTTGAGTTACAGTTTTGGTATGAAATTTAGACCGTAATCCAAATTAGAAAATAATTTAAAAGTCCAGATTGTTTTATGATTAAAGATTCTATTTATACAAACATCTGAGAAGCCATAAGTATTACTCACACTTTTAGAAAGCTAGATTTGTGGTGAGAACATAGCATTTTAAAGGTATATGCATTTTACAGTGAAAGAAATTCAACAAGTTATGTGAAGTCCATCATTTCTGAGCTATTCCTTGTTATTTACAGTAATTTTCAAGTAAAGTTGAAACAAAAAAGCATGTTGACAGAAAGGCAATCAGTCCTGCTTTTTCCTTTCCCCTTTCTCAAACGATTTATCCCTAAAGATACTAAGTAGGATAGAGCAAGGTAGGCATTCATACAAAGTAGCAGTCTAGTGCCACTTTGGTCCAGAATAAGATGTTGGAACCTGAGCAAGATGGCTAAGGGCATCCACTCATGGGATAAAGGGAGGATTAGTAATCTGGCATTAGATGTCAAAGTTCAGTAAAGGAAAGCAGAATGTCCACATGTGGGAGTAGTCTAGTAAGGTGTGTGAGAACCCTAACAGATTGAGGAGGGTTACCCCCACACAGAAACAAACCAGCTTGGGCCTAGGTGAGGTGAGAAGTACATCTAGGTATGTGGATGAGTCCACTGTAGGAAATCAGAGCTCAAGTGAAGTAAGAAGGGCATCCATGCAGCAAGCGGGTGGAAGCAGAGATGGGATATTTGTTACATACAGGTGACTGGCTAGATAAATATATTGGATAATATAAAGAAAGCCCAATTTCCCATTGTCAGAGAAGGAATTTATAAATATATAAAGGGAAAAAATTAGAATGAACCCTGTAGTGTTGGATTGGAATTAGAGGTGTTGGTGTGAACTTAGTGTTTTCACTATATATCTGTTCAGATACAGAAATAAATATAGATTATATGTGGGAGCGGGGGTGCTGTGTACACTCATGTATTCCCTAGCTCTGCTAACTGAAAGGGACTGCAATACCCAACTAGTAAAGATGCTGGCTTATAAATGCAATTTCCACTAGGACTCCTTGGAGAGGTGGCTGATTCCAGAGGTGGGGCAGGGAGCAAAAGTACAAAATGAGTCTGGAACATTTTTGTTGTATCAGAAGGCAGGGAAGGTACTCCAAAAATAATAGAACTTGTCAAAAGAACCCAGAAGTCAACTTGAAGATGACAATTTGAGCATCAAAATAAATAATAACATATTATAACCCACTGATAAAAGAGGATGCCAAGAGTCCATGTGGACATAATAAATGAATAAATTGAAATTTCGTAGGATATTTATGCAGTTTCAGAATACCTCCCCACAAAATACTTATTAGCCATAAGGGAGAAAAAGTAACCGTGCAGTGGAGAAGCCTGATAAATATCTTATTAGGTAACCACAGTGAACATCGTCAGTAAAGAGACATAAAATAGTGGGAAAGTACTAAGCAGATTGTGGAGAGGAAGGAGCTCAGGAAAGACTGAGAGGTAAAGGGCTAGTAGGATTCAGTGCAAAGAACACAGCATTACTGTTGTGATATTCTTGCCTTGGTATAACCTAAATCTAATCATGAAGAAATATTAGACAAAATTTAATTGTGTGATATTCTAGGAAGAAACCAGCCTATAGTCTTAAAAAGTAACCAAGGCCATGCAAGTCAAGGAAAAATGGAGGAACTGTTTCATACAGAAGAAGACTAAAGAGGCATGACAACTGTATGTGGCACGTGATTCTGAAATTGATCCTTTTTCCATAAAATGTACAGTAGACATAATTGGTAAAACTTGAAATAGGATCTGAGGATTAAATGGTGATGAATGTATCATGTAGTATATCACATCAATGTAATGTGTCAGTGTTAATATCACATTTTGCTAATTGTTTTACTGAGGCTGTGTTAGAGAATGTCTTTGACATTTAGGGGTGATGGGACAGCGGGTCAGCATCTTACTCTTAGAATTTCAGGGAGAACAAAAGCTCTCCAAACTATACTTAAAACTTTTCTCTAAAATACACCAGATTACTCAGTAAGGGAATTCTGACTTTAAAGTAGCAGTCAAAGGAGAAAGGTACGTGTGACAGGTTCCAGGCTGTAGCTACAGGCTTTAGAATAATCATAGTTGTAAAGGACACATGCTAACAATTTCAGTTTGGTTTCCCTGTGGTTATGTCATCATAACCATCAGTATGCTCCGCAGCCCTTACCATCAGATTGGTCTTTAAAACCTTAGCAGATGTTCTAAGGCAGTTATTAACACTGTAGCAGTTTTAAAGTATGTTTCCCCTTGAAGAAGAGTGGGAGCTGTTCCTTCTTTAAGCGAAGTAAGTATCTGCTATTAGAAAAGGCTATGCTAGATGCTGAAGATACTTAAAGCGAACTCGGGGACCCACAGGCCCTGAAAACTGAGGGAGGGGAACCTTCCTCTCGTATATTAGAATCTGTGGTCCCAAGTGGGTAGGACAAGCGTCATTACTCTTTTGCCCTTTGTCCTGTAGCTGGTCGATCATAGTTGGAGCAGTTATGGCAAGAAGTGCTCAATGAAGCAGGGTGACCAAAGCCAAAGTTCTCTAGCTGGGGCACAAAAAAGGGAAGGTCAAGGAAATGGGAAAGTACCAGGGAGATTGTGGAGAGGAAGGAGCTCAGGAAAGTAACCTCGTAAAGTTGTTCATGAATTCCTGGGTTCACCCCTGAGCTGCACGTGTATGAAGCTGATCCTAAAAAGCATTTCAAAGACTGAGAGGGGAAGAGTTAGAAGACTACCTCCCAGTCCCCGGACTGACCACTGGTTGGTGGGACAGATCCCAATAGCACTGCGAAAGGTTTTGAAAATAGAATCGATGATGAAAGAATAACCTACAGAAGGCTGGTAAGAACATTAGCCTGTACTGAATCAGGCTAATTACCTGCTAAAACAAAAATATCAGTATTGTCCTAGGATTTAACAAGCCCTGGAGTCTCATAGTCTAATATTCAAAATACCCCAAATACAATATTTATTTGTAGACATGAGAACTTTAGAGAACTTGATCTTTATTTTACCATTATTTGTCATATTCAGGGAGTACAGATAATTAGAGAATGAGTGTTAGTGTTCCAAATCATATAAAAAATAAGTGTCTTGTCAGTCATTATGTTTTGAAAAAAATCAACTAGTTTTTATTCTATAATAAAATACAACAATTCTGAGTTCTTGCATCTTAGGATACACTTTAAAGTGCAACTGAATATTATTTGTCAAGACCAGTGCTTCATCACATTTCCACCAAAGTGCACGTGATAGAAGAACAGACAATAAATAAGTTTCTCTGGATAGTCTTGGACTTCCGGTAGTAAGAGTAGTAACTCAGAGCACTGCAAGCAAGATACTTGTTTGAAATCTTATGTTTTGCCTTAAAATTTGAGGCAGATATATTCTATGTGATATAACAATTTTTTTAATAAAAATATATGGTTTTCCCATTCTTATAGTAATATAAAAGCCTTCAGAAACACGTGTATTTAGGGGCCCCCAATTTGAGAAATATGGCTCTAGGCTCAGCTAGTTGATTTTGTTTAGCCAGCAAAGTTTCATAACCCAATTCCTAGGGTGACCATACATCTAGTTTCCCAGGATAGTCCCACTTTCATACCAGTTGTCCTTATGTAATTGTTAGTGGCACCCCTTTTGCTACCTCAGAAGTATCTGTTTTGGAATTATATGATTACCCTGCTTATATCCTTTCCTTTCATTATGAGTTTATATCTAAAAGGGAAATCTCAACATTATACACAATTTGGAAGATACAATAGAGATGCTGTCATAATCACAGTCCTCTCATCCCACCTCATTTAATCTTTTCTATATCTGTATTTTACATGGTTGTAATTATAGTGCCTGTTACCTTAACTCAGTTAAATCAAGAACCATGTTTTGTTTTGTCACATTTATATATGCCTTGAAATGTAACATACTTGCGTTGACTATAATACATAATAACCACAATTATGAAAATCTTTTTTTAACCTCTTTTCCCCTATGCAGCAGGAACTCCAGAAGATAAAATGAGGTTGTTTCTTATCTATTATATAAGCACACAGCAAGCACCTTCTGAGGTATGTCCTTTATTCAGTTATTGGGAGGAAGGGGAATGCTTATTTGTAGACTACTACAATTCAGATTTTAAAAATAGAAGTACAAGTCACTGCAGCTAAATATCTACTTTATTCCTTTAAAAGAAAAATGGCCAGGCATGGTGACTCACACCTGTAATCCCAACACTTTGGGAGGCCGAGGCAGGCAGATCACTTTGAGCTCAGGAGTTTGAGACCAGGCTGGGCAACATGGCAAAACCCCGTCTCTATTAAAAATACAAAAATTACCCAAGTGTGGTGGCATGCACCTGTAATCCCAGCTACTCGGGAGGCTGAGGCAGGAGAACAGCTTGAACCTGGGAGGCAGAGGTTGCAGTAAGCTGAGATCACGCTACTGCACTCCAGCCTGGGCGACAGAGCAATACTCCATCTCAAATAAAAGAAAAGAAAAGAAATAAAAGAAAAACAATTTGTTAAGACTGCTTCTATGTACTGCTGTATTTTATAGCAACTTTATTGTTACCAGGGGAAACTACCCGTGAAACATCTGACTACTTTTAAGTTGTTGGAATGTGAACTGAATTTAAGTGGCCAAAATTCTTATTTTTGGAAAATAACTATTCTAAACTAAGTTAATCAGATTTGCTGTGCTTTTTGAAAGGTTAACCTTATTTTAAGATTGTTTTAAAACTAATGTCCAATATAGAAAATATAGTCTATTCTATAAAAGAAAATGGTGATTTTGGTATCAGACTTCTTACTGGGTTAGAGACTGTTGACTCTAATTATTTAACTGTATTGTTTTACTGGATGAACAAGAAGCATAAGAACCTCAAGATGACATTTAGAATATGGTTGTTCTAAACTCCATTCCTTTGCCGGTAGCAGTTTTTTTTTTTTTTTTTTAATATCTGGTAAATTGATAGGGTTTCTGTTGGTCAAAAATCTTTCGCATATTAAAATAGCAAAACTAAACCTGCTGTTTGCTCTCAGCCATTCTACTTTACCTTGGGAATACAAAGCTTCACTTCTAATTTTTTAAGAAAGTGTGGTTTTCTTTTTATACGTATCTCTTTCAGGCTAAGATGGGAAGATTACCTGAGGTCAGGGGTTTGAGACCAGCCTGGCCAACATGGTGAAACCCCATCTCTACTAAAAATACAAAAATTAGCTGGGGGTGGTGGCGCGTGCCTGTAATCTCAGCTACTCAGGAGGCTGAGGCAGGAGAATGCCTTGAACCTGGAAGGCAGAGGTTGCAGTGAGCCAAGATTGCGCCACTGCACTCTAGCCTGGACAATAAGAGTGGAACTCTATCTCAAAAAAAAAAGTATCTCTCTCATCAACAGAGTTTTACCTATATATCTCAGGGGATTCTGATAGCTTAATTACAATATTTTTCTTAAGAGTGTATGATTCTAAAACTTAATTCAGTATTCCCTTAATTTAACCACATTATTTTTATTTATTTTTGGTAAGGATTATGTCTTTTCATAAATGTAAGTGATCATTAAGATAGGCTCCTTTAAGTTACACAAATTCAGCCAGACTTATCAGGAAATGAGTAAGGAAGAGTTGGAAAAAACAAATTTTTTTTTGAAGTGCAGGACACCTGTTGTCCAGTTAATGAATCTGGACCCCTAGAATGAAAATGAGATGAGCAACCCAAATCTGCAGCTCCCCTCAGTTGGTATCATTCCCCTTGTGTTTCTGGTTTAGAAATATTCTTGGTCAAACCAAATCATTTAGTGCGTGTCCCAAAGAAAAGCAGTCTATCCCAGCAGTAAAGGAAAAAATAACATTGTTAGACTTACTGAGAAATTTTAAAATACTGTACTTTTATAGGTGATTTGGGAGCCTCTTAAAGGTAATTTTCATTATATGCGATTTTCTTGTCTTGGGTGCTCACGTGGCTACTCATTTAAGACGTGACTCCACTCTACTTGGGTGCCAAGAATTTAAACTCATGCCTTTGGTCTTACTTTTTAATTAATCAAATAACATCTTTCATGAAAGTAAAATTTTTTGTCATATAGTTCTTTTCTTATTTCAGGCTGATTTGGAGCAATATAAAAAAGCTTTAACTGATGCAGGATGCAACCTTAATCCTTTACAATATATCAAACAGTGGAAGTAAGTTTTATTTTCTTTCTTTAATTCCGTGTCATTTAAAGGAGTACAGTTGAGGCTTCATTCCCAAGGAAGATGGTAATCGCTAATAAGAAAACTGAACAATGCCTTGGTGGTGTTTATATAAATCCAGTGGCATAAATATTTCCTTCTTGGCCACCTGTTTACAACTAAAATTACATACTAGAACAGTGATGCCTTTCCTGTTCCTGGGTGAATGCTTTATATTTCTTACTGATAAGGTGAGAAAAGTCAAAGACTGAAATGTCTGGAATCAAATGTCTCCAAGGCATTAAGAGGAAATTTTAATTTGACTAGTAATCCAAGAGAGGCAAATTAACATAATGCAAACATTTAGAAAATACCATGCCAAGGATACAGGAAAATTCATGTGTGCATTTTATACTCTGCTATTAGGAATATAAATTGTCAAAATTTTTCTGGATAGTATAAAGAGTTCTTTAAAAATAACTCTGACCTAGTACTTCTCTTAAGGATTTATCCCAAAGAAGTAATTGAAGCTAAGATTTTAGATACAATTGTAATAATGAAATTTTTAAAAGCAATCTAAATGTCTAGCAGTAGTATTAGTAAGTGAATTGTGGCATTTCTGTAAGATAAATACAGTTGAGTCATTAAAAATCAGAAGGCTTACTTAGTGACACTGGGAAGTGCTCATGTTATATTGTAAAGTAAAAAAAAAAAAATTATAACACTCTTTATTGATTTGTTTGATAAATATTTCTTAATAGCGAGCATGATAAACAAGGCCCCAGCTGTCAGTGAATTTACATTTGTGTTGAGGAAACAATTAACAAATAAGCAAATAAATGAACAGAATAATGTTAAACTATGTTAAATGACATAGGAAATAAAACTTAAGTGATAAGATTTTAACCTGCTGGGGGTGATAGCTAAATTTGCTTAGGAGATCAGGGAAAGCATCTAGTAGGTAGTCACATTTGAGCCAAAACTTAAATGACATTTTTTACAATATGATCCTTGTTTATCCATTTTTTCATCCATATGTATGTGTTCATATAAGCATATACATACAAACATGTAATTACAGAGTTGAAATGGCATACAACTAAATGTTAATGGTAGATAATTCCAAGTAGTAGAATTTTTTTTCCTTTTGGGTGCTTTTCTTTATTTTCCAAATTTTCTACAAAAGTATTACCTTCAAAATAGTTTTAAAATAATTTTTTAAGATGAAAGGATTAAATATGCTTTCTGATCACAATTATATAAAAAAAATAAGCATAGCGAGAGAATTATACCAAATTGTTAACAGTAGTTATCTCTTGAGTGGTGAGATTACAAGTGTTTTATTATCTATACTTTTGAAACTTACTTTTGTCTGTGTTCTCGTAATAAGAAAAAAACACACAACAAACCTTTGTTTAAAAGGAAAACTGAAAACTGTCTTTCCCAATTTTATAATACAGGTTGAATCCCCTTATCCAAAATGCTTGCAACCAGAAGTGTTTTGGATTTTGGATTTTTTCAGATTTTGGAATATTTGCATATATATAAAATGAGATATTTGGGGATGGGACCCAAGTCTAAACAAAAACATCGATTATTGTCTCATATACATAGCCTAAAGGTAATTTTATCAATATTCTTAAGTTGTGCATTTGAACTGCAACCTGACACGAGGTCAGATGTGGAATTTTCTACTTGTGGCATCGTGTCTGCAGTACAAGTAAACATTAGTGTATATTCTTTCATTCTTTATATATATGACAGATTTTTTTTCTAGAGACGAGGTATTGCTCTGCCACCCAGGCTGGAGTGCAGTAATACAATCATAGCTCACTGTAACCTCACACTCCTGGGCTCATGATTCTTCCATTTCAGCCTCCTTAGTAGCTAGGACTACAGTTGTGCACCACTGCACCCAGCCAGATATTTTTTAAAACTGGGAAATCATTTTTAGAGATACAGTTTTGTATTCTAGTTCTTAATAGCTTTCGTCATGCCAGTTCATGGAAGTATTTACTGTTTGCCTAATATTAAACCATATAAATGTGCTGTTATTTATTTAACCCTTCTTTGTTGTTTAGATACTGTTTCTAGTGGAAAACTATTTTTTTTGTTGTTGTTAATGCAGAAATTCTAATCCACTGCTGATTCACATCCTCCTTTCTGAACTGAAATTTTTGTTTGAGATTTCTCTGTTGTTGGCAGATTTTGTCAAGATTGAAATTGAATATTTTTAGCATTTCTACTACCACATCTTAGTGATTTACATTTTTTTCCCTTATAAAATTTTCTTTAGGTACTCTTTTTTTCCCAGTTACAAAGCATTTAAAATAAGAATCATTATGAAAGAATATTGATTGGCATAAAATGTTTATGGTGTGCTACTAAAATGTGTTATAAAACAGTATATACAATATGATGCTAATTTTGGTTTTTAAATCATATATGTTAAATAGGCATGTGTCCTAAGATTAGAAGACTACACCAACATCTTAACAGGGGTTACCTCAAAGTGGTAGGATTCTTCTGGAAGCATTTTATATTTTCTGGATTCTCTACAGTGAAAATACTCTCAGAATAAAGATATTTTTAAAGCACATCTAAATGCCATCTTTCTGCCCATCCTTCATCGTATTGTTTAGTTACAGAGATTCTGGACATTTAGAAAGAGTTGAAAATAATATATGCAATTAAGTATAAAAGTCTGGTGTAGAATATAACTAAAGGGAAAAATCATTGAGTGGTAGAGTTAGAAGTGTTAACAAATAAAGTGGTTTTGAACTTAGTCTTAAAAGGAAATATACAGTTTCTATTGAATAAGGTAGTGAATGTATACTCCTAAAGGACAGCGTGAGCAAAGGCATGTACCTGGAAACAAGGGAGCGTAGAATGTAGGAAACAGTAAAAAGAGTAAATTATTATATGATTGTTCTTTTAAGCTATCAAGTCTCTATATCAGTTCTTTTTATTTAAATGATCACATAGAAATGAAGAAAAATATGAAGTTTGGAAAACTAATGCATTTGGGCCATGATGGCAACACTGCATTCCAGCCTGGGTGACAGAGTGAGATCTTGTCTCAAAAAATAATAATTCAGTGTTTTAGTACTAATTGTAGTACAGTTATATTAGTTTAAAAATTCTCTTTTCAGAAAATGTCTGCATCATAGAAGTTAGTCAATAGATATTTTAATACCATGACACCCAGAGTTAGCTCTAATAATTAGCTTTTAAGTACAACTTCCTTCTTTTATAGGGCTTTTACCAAGATGGCCTCAGCTCCTGCCAGCTATGGCAGCACTACCACTAAACCAATGGGGTAAGTATTTTTAATAAATCTGTTGCATCTTTGTACTCAAAACCTTAGACTTTCATGCCTTAAAAACACAATGTCTGACACTTTGAATGCGGAAAATGTCACCATACCTTTGGTGACATTTAGATGGCTGAAGTTCTCCTTTTTCTTTTCTATTTTTTTAAATTATTTTTCATTGGCATGTAATAATTGTTCATATTTATGAGGTACAGTGTGCTAATACATACCATGTGTAATTATCCAATCAGGGTAATTAGTATATCACCTCAAACATCATTTTTTAGTGTTGGGCACATTCAAATTCTCACTTTAAAATGTAAGTTAATGTCTTTTACATGGTATGAGCTGAAACTTAGATGACATTTTTTACAGTATCATCCCTATATGTCCATTTATCCATCTGTGTGTATCTGTGTGGATGAGTATACACATACATACCTTTAATTGCATAGCTGAAATGATATACATCTAAATGTTAATAGTGGGTAATTTTAAGGGGTATAGTTTTTTTTCTTTTGGGTACTTTTCTTTATTTTCCAAATTTTCTACAACAAATATTGTCTTCCAAATGGTTTTTATTCATATGCTTGTTTGTTATTATAACATATTTTTCATTTTCAGAAAACATTTGAAGGTTAAAACTATTTTAATATCAATGTTGATAACTAATATAGACTTGCAGCTAGGCCTAGCTTCAGGATAGATTCAAGCAGTGCTGAATGATAGGAAGTCCTCAGGGTTAGGTATGACATCTTACTCCAGAGACCCCAGTGGAGTATGTGTGATTTTCAGAGAAACTGAACAGGGTAATTCTGACTATTTTTGGTACCGTACAGTTTCCAATTCCTACCTTACTTTTTAGAGCTAAAACAAAAGCACTCAGCCTTGTAAGTACTTGGCAAAAGGAATCCAGCTGGCCTCACCTTCAGACAGTGCTGCTCAGGTTAGCACACCCCCACAGAGTTGCCTGGTGACAGGAATCACCCAGAGCCATTCATTCCAACAAGCATTACTTTCTCTTGCTTCTGTTAATGAAAAGATTTCCATCCTGTCCGTCTCTTCATTTCAGAGTGGAGTAAGGCAAGACGAGGAAAAGGAAAAGATTTTTGGAAAATTACTTCCATGTATTTAATAAAATAGACTTTTCAGTTTCATCCCTTAAAAATCTTATTGAACATTAAAGCCTACTAGATTTCTTATGATTTTGCAGTTGGGATTTTGATAAATATGTTATAAGAAACTCTTGGGTGATCTGAAAGCTGTCCCAAGCCTTCTGAGATTTTAATGCAGGGTTACTATTCTGTCTCACAAAACATTTTTTAATTGCATGTGAGAGACCGTTTGAACCACAGATATAAACCCAGAATGGCAAGGCACTTACTGGTGTTTTGTTGTTGTTTAAAATGTAGACAACATTCTTCAGAGTTGAGGCAAAACTCAGTAAGTCTGTTCTGTTTCACATTTTTATATGATAGATTTTATGTATAGGGAGGAGAGACAATATACAATGTAGGATTGGATCCAGCTGCTGATATAAGAGAATACAGTAATGTTTGACTTACTCATAGTACTTACTGGCATATATATTTTCAATATGTTCTTGTGGTTTGAACTCCTAAAGCACGTTGTCCAAGTTACTAGCTTTAAATTGTTTTTTTTTTTAGCATTAGACAATCAGGAAGGCAAGGAATTCTCTTTAAATTATAACTTGCAAAAAAAACTATAGCTAAAACTAGGAAATTAATATGTATATTTTGAGGGCAGCTCTTTATATTTTTTAATAATTATTGACTAATCAGAGTATTTTAATTACTATTTTATTGTTAAATAAAATTGCAGCAGTGATACCCATGGCAGCAGAAATTCTCAAGACCCTTCTGTTTAGTGAAAACAAAGGTGGTAGGTACAGCAAGCATCATCAGCATGTGGTGTGTAATCAGGTAAATATTTTATCTGTGACAGATTGGAGAGGCACTTTGTACTTAGAATGATCCTTCTCTTTTGCCCCCACCTAGTCTCTTATCACGAGTCATGAATACAGGATCACAGTTTGTGATGGAAGGAGTGAAGAACCTAGTTTTGAAACAGCAAGTAAGTACGCTTGTTAGAAAACATACTGGTAACGTTTAAACATAAATGTTGACAGGCTAACTGCTCAGGTAAAGCAACTTCTGGATTTATTCAGGTAATAAATAGGAATCATACGTTCTTTTTAAGTTCTGGGGTACATGTGCAGGATGTGCAGTTTGTTACATAGGTAAACGTGTGCCATGGTGGTTTGCTGCACAGATCAACCCATCACCTAGGTATTAAGCCCTGCATCCATTAGCTCTCTTCCCTGTTGCTCTTCCTCAGCCCTTGACAGGCCCTGGTGTGTGTTGTTCCTCTCCCTGTGTCCATGTGTTGTCATTGTTGAGCTCCCATGCGGTATTTGGTTTTCTGTTCCAAGGAGTTCTTTATTAGTGTGTTTAAGACTCTGAGGTATTTTTACATATGTAGCTCAGAGCTCTGTAACTGTATACTTTTTAAAAAAATTTGGATTTGGATTTGGACTTCACTTACATTTTGATTTGTCTGTACCATCAGGTTGTTGAAAGTACGTTAATTGAAAGAATGATCCTAACATATTTAGAATAGTGAACTGCTACATAATGAGTATCGTTTATTTTAACGTATAATCAGAATATTAATAAGCTAATGAACTTAACATCTAAAGTCCTATGTAAATTGGACTAAACAAAATAGTTTAAATAGAATTTATATTTGGGGATAATAAAATGGTACCTCGATTTCACATTTTCTTTCTTTTAGTCCTTCATTTTGTATATGGGACACTTTGAAATGACTTTTTTGTTTTGTGATTTTCTATTGTAATATATAGATATTCTGCTTCAGTCATTAATTCATTTGGTGTCTTTTCAAAAGATTTGTTTTTTACTTTTAATTTTGGAAATTTTCAAATATGCATTATCAAATTCTCCTGAATCCTTCAATTAAGTCAGTATCCATTCTTGTTTCATCTATCCCATTTGTGTTTTTTATTTACTTTTACTAGAATATTTTAAGGCAAAACTGAGATAATGTTTTACACAGAAACTCAGTTTGCAATGAGAAGGGTTTTAGAGGCCAAATCAAAAGAATCAGTTATTCAGATCTGAATATTGTTTTTTTACCTGTATTCAGAAAACAAAACCTTTTCTTTCCTCCACATGTTTCTTTCTTATAATGTTTACTGGTGGTATTTTATATACATAATCTTTATTTGTGGTTTAATAAGTTATTTTTTTCTTTTTCTTTTTTTCTGAGACACGGTCTTGCTCTCTTGCCCAGGCTGGAGTGCAGTGGTGCTAGCTGGGACTACAGGCACGCACCACCACACCTGGCTAACCTTTGTATATTTTGTAGAGATGGGGTTTTGCTATGTCACCCAGGCAGGTCTTGAACTCCTGGGGCTCAAGTGATCCTCACACCTCAGCCTCTCAAGTGCTGGGATTACAGGTACAAGCCACTGTGTCTGGCCTCATTATCCCTTTTAGAAATTATTGTCAGTCCCTCTCATTCTACCTCCTGGTAAGGAGCTACTACCAAATACTTAATCTACTTTTTCTTACTCGTTCACAGTACTGCCCAGAATCAGCTTATCTTCACCCTCTTAGACTGTATGTGAAAAGGCACAATAGGAAGTTTGGGCACATTAGAGACAACTGTGCTATACTTTATGGCTTAGCCTGGGCCCGTTCTTATTTATCGTCAACTGTGGACAAAATGATTTTGTTTTATGAGACAAAGGGGGACCTCCAACTTCTATGGTAATGTCTGCCTTTTGCTTGATGGACTGGCTATTACGTAACCATATGTAGTTTATTTTTAAGGAGAATTACATATTTTTCTTCACATGTCACTGTTAGAAGTAAATCCCAATAGTAAGATTTCCCTAAACAAAGTATTTCTTATAACATATAACTCATAGTATTTAGAAGTTACAGACTTTAAGCTTTAGAATAATCATGGTTTTTGAACTTACTACCTTAGAGTAACATGGTATATATCCCCTATGATACCTGCAAAAGACATCTAAATTGGTCAACAAAAGCTTATTTTATTTGGAGTGCATAAAATATAAAAACAATTCTTTGTGATCTTGTATCTCTGTTTTTTTTTAATATTGCAAATAACATACCGCTTTGACATAGGCAGTTTCTCACTTGCAAAAGTAAAATTTGAAATGATCAGTGGTCACCCCATCTCTATACTTTTGCCACCACTACCAGAAGAGCTATGCCATTAAAAAAAAAAAAAAAGGTTCAGAATTAGAGGAAATAGGTATTGACAGGGGTTAGGAATGGTTCTTTTGTATTATCTTCAAGTAAAATAATAGTCATACAATATAGTTCAATATAGTCTTTTTTTTTGTTGCTCTTTAAAAAGAGAAAAAATATATGGTACTGAAAGACAAATACTTAGGCTTATCTAAGCTTTAAATGTTAGTTTTTTTCTGGGTACATCATCATCTCTGTTTACTTCTGCCCGCATAAATTGCTAAGATTGAAATCTAGAATCAAGAGTGTAGACATTTCTAATTGTTCTTAATAAATATTACCAAATTATCCTCGAGTAAGGAGTCTCTAGAAACATGTAAACTCAGAGAGGTCCATGTTAAAGCTCTATTACCCTTATATTCTAAAATTTAGAGGTACTGTGGTGGGAGGTCTTGGGCAGTTTGGGAACTGAGAGGTAAGAGGTATCAAAGAAGACACTGCTGAAGATCAGTTCTGTTTCACTCTTAGACTATTATGAGTAATTTATGCCTCTTAAATCTCTAAATATTGTTTTGGATCTTTGAATAAACAGTTTAAACTGTAAATAAATTAGACAGAATAGGATTAGCTACATCCAGTTTTCTAGGTCACTTATAAGACCTTTTTATACCTTGTTTTATGGGCAGCATAAGTTTTGTGCATCACAAGTATCAACTATCGCATAAAACCAGTTGAATGTTATTCACAGATTTGGAATATGTTTGTGTGAGGATAATTGTACAAGAATGTGAAGATGAATAATGTAGCATAGTTGCATAATTTTAGACTTCTGTTTTACTTTATTTGGCCTGTTTGCAAAATAATCCCTCCTTTAAAATGAACGACACATAAATTACAAGCAGTGAAAATCCATAGATTAAAAAAAGATTTAAAATACACATTTGCAATGTTTGGCCCTTAAGATTGTGATTTGAACAAGAAAACTATAAAACATGATTGTATATGTCGGGCACAGTGGCTCACACCTGTAATCCCAGCACTTTGGGAGGCCAAGGCAGGCAGATTGCTTGAGCCCAGGCATTCAAGACCATCCTGGGTAACATGGCAAAAGTCCATCTCTACAAAAAATACAAAAAAATTACCTGAGCATGGTGGCACATGCTTGGGAGGCTGAGGTGGGAGGATCACTTGAGCCTGGGAGATGGATGATAATTTATACAACAGTGACTGGATATCAAGTTGTATAGTAATTATTTCATAACAAATACATATATCAAAACATCGTGTTGTACACCCAAAATATATACAATTTGTCAGTCATACCTCAATAAATCTGCAGAAGAGAATAAATCACTGCTAATTATGTAATATTATAAATTATAAATTAATAATTACTTTAATTATTAAAGTGTTTTAAGAGTGGTAATAGTGTTATAGGTTTCTTAAGAGTTTTTATATTTTGGATATGTGTACTGAAATATTTATGGCTAAAATGATTGTACATTGGAGACTCACTTTAAAACAATATAGGGGAATGGGTAGTAGGTGACAGTATAGCTGAAATAAGATTTGCCACGAGTTAATAATTGTGGAAACTAGGTGATAGAGGGATAGATGTGTCTTAGTGAGTTCACATAATCTCGTTTTATTTATTGAGGGATAGATGTATCTTAGTGAGTTCACATAATCTCGTTGTATTTATTTTATTGCCATGAACATGAGTTGATTTTGTAAACTCATCTGTAAGATAAGGGTGTTAGATACACTCTGTAGATCCCAGTCTGGTTTATAATTTTAAATTTTGGAGACAGCCCATCTTATTTCTCTCCTTCTAGCTTCACTTCACTGGCAACTTTCCACCCTTCTATCATTGATACATCTCTCATCTCCAGTGTTTCCAGTGTCCACACACGCCATCTAATTCTTTACTTGGCTAATAACTGCCTTCAAGATAAGCGTCCTCTTACAGGAGGTCCACATAGGGCTTTTTCATTCTCCAGGGCTCTGGTAGTCAAGACAGTAGCAAGTCTTGTCCCATCCCAACTGCCAGCTTCGACATCAGAGCATCATCTGAAGCTGAGGGCTTCAAGGGGAAAGTTAGAAATAGTCACCATAGATCAGTTGTCAATATAGGTCAACAAATGGCTAATTCTAGGAGAACTCAAAGGAAAAAAAACTTCCTTATTTTGGTTATAGAACTATATTATATTTCTTAGTTGTCTTTGAGTTTCTGTGCATATTTTATTTTGTTTTGTAATACACCATCAGAAATAAAGTTAACATTGTTTTTACCTAAGCTTTTCCAGTGACTAAAATCATAAAACATGACTAAAGTCATAAAATGACTTAGGATTTTTGGAAATAGATTTCTCACTATGTTTTTTCAGATAGTTTCTAGTTCATGTATTTGAAATTTGAAGAACTTTAATTTAGGATATTTCTGTGTATAGGACTCTGTCTCTCAAATCTATATCTATAATAGCTTTCTAATAAAAATTTAGTTGCAAACTGTACAATAATGTTTTCCATTTTATTTCTAAACAACAATTTTTAAGAACAAAATATGCTTGGGAATTCTTAAAACAATTGAGTTTTTCATTTGATAAAATTTTGTTTATACCCCTTTTACTGAAGCACACAGACTTTTTATGTTTGTAAAGACACATAAGATAACACACTATTTGTTGAGCAAAGAATATTGTATGGTTTTGTTTGGATGTTTTCCATATGCTGGTATGTTAGCTGCTAAAATCCAGTTTTCTTAACCAGTAAAACTTGATTAACCTGGTATGTAAATTATTCTAAATATGTAATTGATTTTTGTTAATGATTAAGTCAATTCAGGCCTTTAGGCAAAGAATGGAGGCTAGCTAGAGCATTAGCTGGTGACAGATCTCAAAAGTTGTTTCCTGAAGTACTCTTTCCATTTTAAAGACATTATGTATTTTTTAAAACCATTCTCTGTACCTGAAGCTTCCTTTAATATATGGGAGTATGTGAATATTGTATTGTATAGAAGTGGTAGATGATTTTGGTGTGTTATTTGGTTGTAAAACCAGACAAAACATAAGAAAGACTTGTCTCTGGGCTCTTTAATTTTGAACAACTTTGCTGGAAAGAAATTTTCTCATGTTACTTAATGACCTATTTGGCAGACTCGTCTTCAGATATAGCAGAACTATAAAACATAAAGTAAAATTTAATTGTATCCTTAGGAAAATCTCATTTTATACTAATTAAAGATTTATCATGGAATATTGGTATGAATATTCAAACTTCCAATTATTTTCACAAATATAAAAATAATATGACCCTTATGGTTTATTATTACGTATAATCTTTTCTAAATTTTCCTCCATTGTATATATCTAAGAGTACAATGCAGGAAGCTAAACACAGAATTCAGTGTAAATAGAGAAACTGATATAAAGCTGTCAAGTTTAGTAAAATTTTACAAAACAATTTATAATGTTCTTTTGTTCTAGAATTTTTAAATTATTCTCGTTATGTTGCAAAGTACTTCATATCTGTTGTTGGTATTACTTGGAATACATAACTATAGTTTTTCTCCTTTGGATAAAGCATTTTAAAATCTTTATTTAAAGCACATTTAAATCTGCACCCACTTACTCTTTAGAGAAATTGGTTTAGACTCACTCTTAAGTGAACAGACTCAATTTTATTTGAAACAAAACTTAAAAGGTAAAATTTTGAGCCACGTTTTTTTAAAAAAAAAAATCTAAATAGTATTCAGGAAGTAGATTCAGACAGCTTGAACATTTGATGCTTGTATTTATATTTGAAAGTACCTAGCCAACACAAATATCAGAGAGTAATGAAATAGCTTTAATTTTAATTTTACTTGCCTGAGACCATCTTAAAAAGGTTTTTACTTTACCAGTCTAGGGAAGGTAGCAGTATCCTTAGTGACAGTCCATTTTAATTACAATAAAATGTTTTATGATCTAAGAAAACAGAAAATCCTTATATAATAGTAATATGTTATCTATAGATTTTAATCTGATCTATAAACAATCAGATTGAATGTTTTTGTCATATGAAGTCTCTGAAATACATAAAGTACAATAGATACAAGACTGTTCTCTTCAGAACATCCTGTACAATTCACAAAGGAAATATCAGTTCAAAATGAACAGAATAACACTTCATTAGGAATGCACTTTGAATAAACTTAATAGTCACCTACTAAATTTTCTAAATTTGACTTATGTTCAAAATAATAAAACTTGTCAGACTGAAATGTAACAGTATTTCTTATGCCACAGCCTGTAAACAAGTCAGGAGACAACCTTTTGCCAGCACCTGTGTTGTACATTTCATGTTCAAAGTGGAATCTGTTCCGTAAGATGATGCAGTACAACATTGAAAACTTGGAATTTATCCCAGGCAAAATAAAAATGGTCAATAAAGTGGTTCGTGTATCCATATCCCCATTTTCCAAAGTACAAAAAAATACTTTTTTATTAGAAATGAATGAACTCTTACATCATTTAATATCATACAAGTGCACGAACTTTAAAAGTTACTTTATTTTTAAAGAAAACTTTTATAATCCACAGAGAGGAAATGAAAAAAATACAGTGGGATTCTGGCCATGCATGGTGGGTCACGCCTGTAATCCCAGCATTTTGGGAAGCTGAGGTGGGTGAATCACCTAAGGTCAGGAGTTTGAGACCAACCTGGCCAACATGGTGAAACCCTGTCTCTACTAAAAATATAAAAATTAGCCAGGCATGGTGGCATGAGCCTGTATTCCCAGCTACTTGGGAGGCTGAGGCAGGCAGATCGCTTGAACCCAGAAGGCAGAGGCTGCAGTGAGCCGAGACTGTGCCACTGCACTCCAGCTTGGGTGACAGCTAGGCTGCATCTCAAAAATTAAAAAAACACTAAAAAAAAAGGTGGGGAGGGGGATTCTTCTTTAATCAAAACAAAAGCTTGCAGTTACTAGTATTAAAAGCAAACACCCAACAAAGTAAAAAGCCCAAACATGTATTTGTACTAAAACCTGAATACACCTACACATTTAAAGAAGCATTTTTACTTAGAATTATATTTTCCTATGGAAACTTGAGTAGTGCCAAGAGTATTTACATCTTTGACATCACTTTTACCATTCACAGACTACTTAATCTTAGAATGTGTTTAATTGAAAGGTAAGCATACTTAACTGTAGAATGATCAGGTGGTTTTGGTTTGACGTTCTAATATTTAACAAAATACTTTTCCACAGAATCTACCTGTTACTCGTATTTTGGACAATCTTATGGAGATGAAGTCAAACCCTGTGAGTACCATATAACATACTTCGTGTAAATTCCTGAATATGTCAAACTGACTAGTATGAAAGAGGATAAAAATCAGATTGAGTTCCTTGTGAGCCTAGTCACAGCAGAATACATGAGAGAAAGGAAGAGTCCATGTTCTCAAGAAGCCTTTTTTAGCCATTATCACAGATTCTGGGAATTGGTTTTCTCAGCTGCTATACCCATTCTGGCCAGCTCTCATTCAAATGTCATGTAGATTATATTCTATTTGTATAATTAAATGTGAAATATATCCTAAGGAACAAATTTCTGTAAATGAAAAAAGAACCACTGAGCATTTGTTGATGTAGTATAAAGAGTACCAAACCAATTTAATTTTATAAAAGTTAAATCAGGAAAGCAGTGCATAGTAAAAATGTTAAGTGCATATGTTTACAGGGCACTAAATTATTTTGGGCTGAATAAGTAAATTGACAATGAAGTCATTGGGTGAATAGACAAATGGGTCAATATCGTTAGCATTGACTTAAAGAATGGGTTTCCAAGCTATCTGTAATTCTAAAAAGAATGTAAAAATCATCACAATCTGTTTCATAAAACATCCCATCCTGTTACTGTCACAACCAAAAGGTAGTTATTACCACAAGAATCTGGAATCAAAAACAGGCAGCATGATCCTACCCACATCAAAACCCTGGTTTGAGTTGATCTAAATCCCTATAGACCTGGCAGTGAGGCTTAGGATTCCAATCCTAAGGAAAAATGAGAACAGAATCTTCAGACGAGTGTGACATTTTTTGTAATTGTCAGAACATGACTGTAATAACAGAAGAAACTAACAAAAACAAATTTTAAAATTCACTGGTGTGAAAACAAAGACACAGTGTAATAAAACATCTCAAAAGGGCAGTTAGTATTATGAAAGGAATGGGAGAATCGTTTATAATAAGCTAAAAAGGATCGGATTCTTCCATCTGGGAATCAATACAGATAAAGTGGTATACAATGCAATAATAATAGACTTTGTCACTACATGCTAGAATACATGAAGAAAAGGTTCTTCCTGAAAAGCCTAAGAGAGGTATACGTTTATGACTAATTGATTTAGAGAATACTGCTTCCTAATAGGCAATAAACTTCCACAAGATATTATGCCAAGCAACTATAAAGATTAAAAATATAAGTAAATGCAAAAATTTAGACAGGTGCCAAATACACAGGGGGGTTAAGAAATTTTGATACTGGGTTAAGAAATTTTGATATTGTCCAGGCATGGTTGCTTATGCCTGTAATACCAGCACTTTAGGTGGCCAAGGCTGGCGGATCACTTCAGCTCAGAAGTTTGAGACCAGCCTGGGCCACATGGTGAAACCCCGTCTCTACAAAAAATACAAAAAATTAGCCTGGTGTGGTGATGTGCACCTGTAGTCCCAGCTACTTGGAAGGCTGAGGTGGGAGGATCACTTGAGCTTAGGAGGTTGAGGCTGCATTGTGCCAAGATTGTGCCACTGCACTCCATCCTGGGTGACAGAGTGAAACCCTGTCTCAAAAAAAAGAAAAAAAAATTGTGATATTTTGTTACTGACCCTAATCTTGAAGTTGAGATGAAAAATAAGGACAGTAATAATAAAAATAATAGCTAACATTTATTGAGTACTTATCATGTTCCAGAAATCATTCAAAGCATTTTTCAGTGGCTCACACCTGTAATCCTAGGACTTCGGGAGGCCGAAGCAGGCGGATCACTTGAGGTCAGGAGTTCAAAACCAGCCTGGCCAACATGGTGAAACCGCGTCTCTACAAAATATTAGTGGGGCATGGTGGCACACACCTGTAATCCCAGCTACTCTGGAGGCTGAGGCAGGAGAATTGCTTGAACCCTGGAGGCAGAGTTTGCAGTAAGCCGAGATCACACCACTGCACTCCAGCCTGGGTGACAGAGCAAGACTCTGCCTCAAAAAAAAAAAAAAAAATGCGTTTTTCACCTATTATCTCACCTAATCCTCATTAGAACTTTCTAAGTACTAGTGTTATCGTTCTCATTTTATAGATGAGGACACTGTAGTGCAATGAAGTCAATTAACTTGCCCAAGGACACACAGCTAGTAAATGGCAGACTTAAGATTTTAACTAAAGGCCAAGTTTTTTACCATTATGCTGTATCAATTAGGGCAAGAATCATTCCCTTCATGGAATCCCAGAACTTAGTTAGAGAGTTAAAGAAACGCAAGTCATCTTAACAATGGAGGAGAGGCAACCAAGAAATGTTGTGACTTCCCAAGTCACACTACTTTTAGTAGCAGAATTGGAACCAGAAACCTACTACTGCTATGTTCCTGCCTGGTGCTCATTCCAACATACACATTGCTTCCACATTTCTCTGTCATAAACACGTGGATGGCTACCTTGTGGATCTTACTGCAATGTTTCTCCAAGCTATGAAAGTTCATTGATGAGTTCCCTTGACTTTCACTTTATAACTCAAGGCATATTATTGCAGATGGATATTTTTTTACTTAACTAGGAAAAAGTAACTTTTTCTGTTTTGAAAGCATTTCTTCATCTGCTAGGTGAGGCGGTTGCCTGCATTCTCATCCTTCTCCTCTTCCCAGATGGACAAATTGATTTGGAAGCAATGAAGAGATTAGCAAAATGCTAAAGAGATTAGCAAAGTATACTAATTTAGACCTGACAGATAATCGATTGTATCCATTTAAAATGCTGTAACCTAATTCTAGATGCATTTTTATCAGTTCATTTATTAAATGTTTTCCTTTCATTTCTTAATTGAATAAATTAAAATTAAGGCAAGATATCAGATAGGTTATCTTGCCTTTTAAGTCTGGCTGGTTGTGGTTTCTTGAAGGATCCTTACACTGTGTTTGGGTTTACTGAGAGTGCTATGATTGATTAGCAATGTCCACCATTGGGTACAGGACTGAATAGTACCAACATGTGTAGCGTATTTGTCATGAATCAGGTTTTGATAGGACTATCAACACTCTAGAAGAGAATTAGTTTCTCTGGCATGGTAATTAAGAACTTGGGCATTGGCCGGGCGCGGTGGCTCAAGCCTGTAATCCCAGCACTTTGGGAGGCCGAGACGGGCGGATCACGAGGTCAGGAGATCGAGATCATCCTGGCTAATATGGTGAAACCCTGTCTCTACTTAAAAATACAAAAAACTAGCCGGGCGACGAGGCGGGCGCCTGTAGTCCCAGCTACTCGGGAGGCTGAGGCAGGAGAATGGCGTGAACCCGGGAGGCGGAGCTTGCAGTGAGCTGAGATCCGGCCACTGCACTCCAGCCTGGGC
>NW_016812332.1:3897629-3910328 GCF_001698545.2 Rhinopithecus bieti | reverse complement strand
TGCACTCCAGCCTGGGTGGCAGAGCAAGACTCCATCTCAAAAAAAAAGAACTTGGGCATTGAAACTAGACTGCCTGGGTTCAAATCCTGTAGTTCCCATACTTACTAATCATGTAACTTTATAAAGTTACATAACTTTTCTGTACCCCAAACTGCCAATCTGAAAAATGAGGGTAACAGTAACAACCTGATAGACCATTATTGGGATTGAGTAATTTCAGCTAAAGCACTTAGAATAAAAGTTAGCACATAGTAAGTGTTCATTAAGTATTAGGGGGTTGTTATACATTCTGCAAAATGGATAGATTCGTTAAAATAGGATACTCTAAGCCAAACTGACCTTCTAAAGAGAAATTCCACAGTCATGGTAAAGTTCTATTTTTTTAATAGGAAACTGATGACTATAGATATTTTGATCCCAAAATGCTGCGGGGCAATGACAGGTAAGCAGCTTTTGTCTTGTTTAAATTGTTATGGATTTTTTCCCCTCAAGAATGGAAATAATTGATTTTTTTATTATATAGTACTACTTATTATTAAAAATCCAAACTATGTGGAAAACTCATAAGGAAACAGTATGTATAATCTCATTATCCAGAGATATCTCTAGTAATGATACTTAGCATTTAGATGTTTTTCCTTCCACATATACACACACACAAATCCATTCAGATGTTTACTGGTGTTTTTATGAAATCGTGGCGGTATTAGAAACTAATTGTGGTGAGGGAAATTTGGATAACGTGTTTTTAAATGAATATTCTTATTGGACCAATTGAAAAAAATAGGAGCTTTATATTGGATAGCAGTTGTTTGGTTGTTTTTTATTTAACTGGTCCATAAAATGAAAGTCTCTGGGAACCATTGCTATATAATACCTTGTGTCAATGAAACATTCTATAAATAAATTCTGCATTTTATCACAGACATTGGATGGTAAGATATCCTTATGGATATTATTTTTCATGATTTAATTAGCAGTGGTATGACAAATAGCCTACGAGATACAGAAAAAGAATAGGCAGAGTTGGGGGTGGGGAGCCGGGAATAACTGCCTTGAAATGATTTGTCTGTAGATGAAGCTAGTGAAGCTAGTTTCTTGCCTCTTCCTTATGTTTGGGATCTTCAGAACTTTACATATGCTGTATACCAAGTTTTCACATCTTTGTAGATGGTGTGAAAATAATCTAGTCACTAGATTAAATTGTTTGATAACTTGAAATCTTATTCCCTTTTCTGAATTTACCAGAAATAACAAGCAAAATTGCATAAGAACTGCCAATAGCAGCTGCTGTTGGCAAGAGAGAATTTGATAAAGAATGGATTACGGAAAGGGGGATGAGGATTGACTACTAATGGGTACAGGACTTCTTCTAGGGGTGATAAAAATGTTCTGAAATTAGACAGTGATGGTTGTACAACTCTAAATATACTAAAAACCACTGGTTGTACACTTTACAACAGTAGATTAGCAACTTTTTCGTATATTGATGATTCTCCAGCTTACGTTTTTTTCCTTCCTTGCATTTAGCTATCAAGTAGATACACAGTTAGCCCTCAATACCATGGTTTCAACCAACCAGGGTTCGAAAATATTTGGGGGGAAAACGGATGATTGTATCTGTACTGAGCATGTACAGACTTTTTTTTTCTTGTGTTTATTCTCTAAGCAATACCTAATATAATGTAAACTATATAGTTTGTTATACTGTTTACCTAGCATTTACATTGTATTAGGTATTATAAGTAATCTGGAGATTATTTAAAGTATATGGGAAGATGTGCATAGGTTATATGCAAACACTACACCATTTTACATAAGGTACTTGAGCATCTGTGGACTTTGGTGTCTATGGGGGTTCCTGGAACCAGTCCTTCATGGATATCAAGGGATACTTGGCTTCTTGAAAATTTACTGAGAAATGTTTAATCCTTAATGTAGTTTATGCATGGTAATGAAGAAGAATATTAGCATTGATAAGACAGATAAGCTATCCCATCACAGTTAAATCTTGGTGATTAATAACTAGTAATACTATTCTATAAGTCTTATCTGTCCTCATCCATGTCTACTCTTTAAGGAACTGAAACACTGAAGAGGCATTTCAGTCAGGTGGACTTGTAGCTTCTTCTGTGGAATATTCAGACAGGCCATAGAAATAAGGAAAAGATTATAGAACTGTGTCATCAGCCTCTGAACAATTAAGGAAAGTTATAATAGCCCTCTTTTCTCAGTTGAGATTTTCAAAAATTACTTTTGGGAAAAATCTAAGTTGTCCTTTTAAGTCATATTGTACAGCCTGTTTTAGCACTTAAATGTAAGTCTAGACTCGCACAAGCTTTGAAAAATGTCTTTATTTATATTTTTATAATACTTTGGTGTCCAAGAAATCTTTAATAAATAAGCTACAGCAAAATTCAGATCCCTCGTTCCCTTCCCTGTTTGCTTCCTGAATTGTTATTCTTCCCATACATGTATTTATACAGTTTTTCCACAAATGTAGATATCCACAAACTATATATAATACTGAGTGTGGTAAAAATTTACCACATAAAATATATGCCATATCCATTCACCACATACCCAGACTTATACTTCTCCTCATGGGAGCTGCTGCTCATCTAGAATTTTTTTTTTTTTTTTTTTTTTTTGAGACGGAGTCTTGCTCTGCCACCCAGGCTGGAGTACAGTGGCCGGATCTCAGTTCACTGCAAGTTCCGCCTCCCGGGTTTACGCCATTCTCCTGCCTCAGCCTCCCAAGGAGCTGGGACTACAGGCGCCTGCCACCTCGCCCGGCTAGTTTTTTTTGTATTTTTTAATAGAGACAGGGTTTCACCGGGTTAGCCAGGATGGTCTCGATCTCCTGACTTCGTGATCTGCCCGTCTCGGCCTCCCAAAGTGCTGGGATTACAGGCTTGAGCCACCACGCCCGGCCTAGAATTTTATTTTAAAGTAATAGGTTGACCCATTTCCTTTTAGACTCTGAGATACCTCCCTCTTCTAGCTTCTTCCTATGAAACCCAGTTCACTACCTGGCTCTGCAAAATTAAAGGACCCACCCCTCTAAGGAAGTGAAGGAGGTAGAATGGTAAATACTTATCTAATAGTGCATGTGTGTGTATTTCCCATACCTATTTTATTCATAATAAAAGCCATGGGTGAAATTTTCAGTACGGTTTTTCTTTATTACAGCTCAGTTCCCAGAAATAAGAATCCATTCCAAGAGGTAAGTTTCATATAAAAATTCTCTGTTCCTAGAAAGGAAAGATGAAAGGTGACCAATCTTGAAGACTGTCCGTCCCAAATATGGCTTTATGATGATTAGTGTATGGTAGTTTTGATAAATCCAGCTGTGTATACCCAAGATTCTTGTCAGAAAATTTGGCCTAGCAATTGTATTTTTCTAATTTATAAAGCTGCTTATATTTATAATATTTTAAGCTTAAAAATAACTGACAAATAATTCACAGGAAATGAAGTCTTTCAGATTGCAGTGAGAGTTTTTTTACATGTGTGGAACCTTTTTCTGAAATTGGATTCCAAACATTTGTGAAGATATCATGATTGTTTTCATTTGAAATGCAAAGAAGCTTCTCCATAAAAAAATACAGTAAATAACATATACTGGAAATTATAGTTATTTTCCTCTAAAATTGTTTCTGAAAAATCTCTTCATACTACTCAAGAGACATTAGAAATTTATAAATTGACTTTTTAGAAACATTTCCTAATAATTAAAATAGCATCAGGTGCTTAGAATATGACTTTTGGCTAACATTTTTTAACCTTAATTTTAGAATAGGTTTCAGACTAAAAACCGTGTTGCTTTTTTTTATCTGTTTGCATTTTAGGCCATTGTTTTTGTGGTGGGAGGAGGCAACTACATTGAATATCAAAATCTTGTTGACTACATAAAGGTACATTTTATTTAGACTTTTTATTCTGTTGTTAGATGGTTTCATAGGTAGAACACTAGCATTCTCTGATGGCTATCCTGATCCTTTTATAACTTCTAAAAGGTAGTTTCAAAAATCATGCATATATGGTTTTTAAATGTTTATTGTTTTCCTATTCCTATCACACTCATTTCTGGCCTAAAATTGCACTTAATCTAGAAAACAATGTATCTTATTGATAAATGCACTTTGCAGCTACCTGTCTTAATATAACATCAAATGCTTAGAGACCTCAAGCAAGCTCTTCCAAAAAAAAAAACAAAACTCTCATGAAATGATTTACAAAACTCATTTATCTGAATAGTATGCACTTTATTCCTATTAACTTAAATCAGCAACATACTTCTAACAAATGGGGTTTATTGTTTTGTTTTTTCAGCAAACAGGAGCTACAGAGGTAGCAAATGAAGGGGAGTGCAGGGAGTGGCAGACAACTAAGCAAAAAGGAAGGAAGGAAGGGACATACTTTGAAAAGGAAAAACACTATTTAAAATTCAGGGGCAACAGAATTAGCTATTTTTAGAATGTCATTTTGTAATCTTCATTTATTCACTTAACATTAAATAATGATCATTCTTTATGTCCTTATGCCTTAATAATGGTAGAGGGTTATGGTACAATGAAGACAAAAACACACAAGCAGTTGCCACAGAGCTCCAAAACAAATAACTATACTTGGGATTCTATCTTACTTTCATAGGACACGCTTCATCTTTGCATCGTGAACCACCAAGATATATGTGAGATACATTAGTTTCAGAAGAGCCCTAGTCTTGTATAAAGGTTATTTTTTTTTTTTTTTAACTTTTAAGTTCAGGGGTACAAGTGCAGTTTTGTTATATAGGTAAACTTGTGTCATGGGGTTTGTTGTGCAGATTATTTCATCACTCAGGTATTAAGCCTAGTACCCATTTTTATTTTTCCAGATCCTCTCCCTCTTACCACCCTCCACCAGACCTCAGTATGTGTTGTTCCCCTCTGATGTGTCCATGTGTTCTCATCATTTAGCTCTCACTTAGATATCGTGCGGTATTTGGTTTTCTGTTCCTGAGTTAGTTTGCTGATGATAATGGCCTGCGGCCCCATCCATGTCCCTACAAAGAACATGATCTTATTATTTTTTATGCCTGCGTGGTATTCCACGGTGTATATGTACCACATTTTCTTTATCTAGTCTAACATCATTGGACATTTAGGTTGATTCCATGTCTTTGCTATCATGAATAGCGCTGCAAGTGAACATACCTGTGCGTGCATCTTTAGAATAGAATGATTATATCATTTGGGGTATATACCCCAAATCCCAGTAATGGGATTGCAGGGTCGAATGGTATTTCTGTCTTTAGGTCTTTGAGGAATCGCCACACTGCCTTCCACAATGACTAAATTTACAGTTGCATCAACATTCCAAACAGGGATGTGTATAAGTGTTCCTTTTTCTCCAAAACCTCACCAGCATCTTAAAGAAAAAAAAACAAAACAAAACATGCTGACTGGCGTAAGATGGTATCTCATTGTGGTTTTGATTTGCGTTTCTCTAATGATCAGTGGTGATGAGCTTTTTTTCATATGTTTTTGGCCACATGTATGTCTTCTTTTGAAAGTGTGCATGTCCTTTGCCCACTTTTTTATGGATGTTTTTTATTTTTATTTATTTATTTTTTTTTTTTGAGACAGAGTCTCACTCCATTGCCCAGGTTGGAGTGCAGTGGTGCCATCTCGGCTCACAGCGACCTCTGCCTCCTAGATTCAAGTGATTCTCCTGCCTCAGCCTTTCAAGTAGCTGGGATTACAGGCACGCCCTTCCACACCCAGCTAATTTTTTGTTGTTTTTTTTTTTTTGAAACGGGAGTCCACTCGTGGTCGCCCAGGCTGGAGTGCCAGTGGCGGATCTCGGCTCACTGCAAGCTCCGCCTCCCGGGTTCCCGCCTGTCTCCTGCCTCCAGCCTTCCCAAGTAGCTGCGGACTTACGGGCGCCCGCCACCTTCGCCCGGCTTAGTTTTTTGTATTTTTTTTTAGTATGGAAACGGGGTTCTCACTGTGTTAGCCAGGATGGCTCGATCTCCTGACTCGTGATCCGCCGTCTCGGCCTCCCAAAGTGCTGGGATACAGGGCTTGAGCCACGCGCCCGGCCCATTTTTTTTGTGTATTTTAATAGACACGGAGTTATACCATGTTGGCCAGATTGGTCTCGAACTCCTGACCTCAAGTGATCCGCCCACCTCAGCCTCCTACAGTGCTGGGATTACAGGTGTGAGCCACCGCATCTGGGCTGGGGTAGTTTTTTCTTGTAAAGCTCCTTATAGATGCTGGATATTAGACCTTTCCTGGATGCATAGTTTGCACAAACTTTCTACTATCCTATAGGTTTTCTGTTGATAATTTCTTTTGCTATGTAGAAGCTCTTTAGTTTAATTGGATCCCATTTGTCAATTTTTGCTTTTGTTGCAGTTGCTTTTGGTGTCTTTGTCATGAAATCTTTGCTCGTTCCTGTGTCCAGTATGATACTGCCTAGGTTGTCTTCCAGGATTTTGATAGTTTTGGGTTTAAGTCTTTAATCCATCTTGAGTTGGTTTTTGTATATGGGTGTAAGGAAGAGGTCCGGTTTGAGTTTTCTGCATGTGGCTAGCCAGTTATCCTAGCACCATTTATTGACTAGGGAGTCCTTTCTCCATTGCTTGTTTTTGTCAGGTTTGTGGAAGATCAGATGGTTGTAGGTATGCAGTCTTATTTCTCGGTTCTCTGTTCTGTTTGATTGGTCCATAGGTCTGTTTTTGTACCAGTACCATGCTGTTTTGGCTACTGTATAGCCCTATAGTATAGTTTGAAGTCGGATAGCATGATGCCTCCAGCGTTGTTCTTTTTCCTTATGATTGCCCTGGCTATTTTGGCTCTTTTTTGGTTCCATGTGAATTTTAAAATAGTTTTCTCTAGTTCTGTGAAGAATGTCAGTGGCAATTTAATAGGAATAGCGTTTAATCTATCAACTGTTTTGGGCAGTATGGCCATTTTAATGGTATTTCTTCTTCCTATCCATGAGCGTGGAATGTTTTTCCATTTGTTTGTGTCATCTCTGATTTATTTGAGCAGTGGTTTGTAGTTCTCCTTGTAGAGATCTTTCACCTCCCTAGTTAGCTGTATTCTTGGGTATTTTTTTTTTGTGTGTGGCAATTGTGAATGGGCGCTTCTTCCTGATTTGGCTCTCGGCTTGACTGTTACTGTTGTATAGGAATGCTAGTGATTTTTGCACATTGATTTTGTTTCCTGAGACCTTACTGAAGTTGTTTATCAGCTTAAGAAGTTTTTGAGCTGAGACCGTGTGGGCTTTTCTAAATATAGGATCATGTCATCTGCATACAGAGACAGTTTGACTTCTTGTCTTCCTATTTGGATACCCTTTTCTTTCTCTTGCCTGATTGCCCTGGCCAGAACTTCCAATACTATGTTGAATAGCAGTGGTCAGAGAGGGCATGCTTATCTTGTGCCAGTTTTCAAGCGGGAATGGTTAATACTCCTCTAGTTTCATAGCAGAAGTTAAGTTGCATGACCAGGCTCAAAAGCAGAAACCAAGGGAACATGACAGAAACCAGATGCAAACCGTCTCTATAAACAGTGCTGACAAGCTAGTACAAGTTGCCCCCTAGTCTTGACCCTAGCACAGGACTATATTCATCACTACTTAGAACATTTCATTCAGATTTGGCCAATAGTTAGCAACATGACTGGTTCCAGGTGTTCCCAGGGATGAACACATGGTTGCAATAGACACTTACGCATTCCACACACTCTTACCCTTAGTTAAGCTTTTTTAATCACTTGTCATCATTCTTCTTTTGGCATCTTTTACATTATATAACAGAAAAACAAGAAGATAAACACCAAAATACTAATCATTTGTAGTGACTGAAGTAGATTTATAACTTTTTAAAAAATTGCAGTTTACCATAGTCCAGTGAAAACTTGTTCTTAATCATGTACAAGCTTGACAGTTTTTACCTCTTTCTACCACAGAAAGTTCAATTTTGTGAAATTTTGTAACAATTATTAGTCTAGTTCTTTCTCTGATAATCTGGCCTTTTACCAGAAGACCATCTTGTAGGGGTTTTAATTCAATTTCCTTATACATTTGCTCATTCATTTGGTCATAGGATTTGTTCTTACGAACCTCACCAATGATAACAGTATTGCACCACATAGCAATTACGTTATGATTTAGATTGCTTAGAACCTCACCAATGATACCATTTGCACCAGGTAGCAATTACATTATGATTTAGATTGCTTACTAAATGTTTTCTCATCTTTCTCAACAAAATCAACTCTTGCTTATATACCAAAATGTTATAACTGACTGAGGCACTGTAAGTTTCCCATAAATTCATTCTTTTTGCTAACTCTGCCAAGATACCAGGCCATTTTCCTTGCCCTACTTCAGCTTTTAATTGAGGAGCATACTTAATCCTTCTTGAGTTTGGGTGCATGTGTCTTCCCATCTTTATGTAACTGTTGAGTTTGTTTTATCATTTTTCCAGGCTGCTTGCCACCATTTCCCTTCCTCCTGAAATAACATTTCTTGTAAACAACCAATAGGTCATTAAGTCATCTTCCTCAGTATGTCTCTTTTCATTAAAGGCAAATTGGGCTTACCATGGGACTCATAGAACTGTGCCAGTGTTTCTGCCCAAATTGGTTTAACCACCAAATACGTTGTTGCCATTGAGTTTTTATTGCTTGAATATCGTTTGAATATATCTTTTGGATCCAAAATCTTTCAGGAACCTTTTGAGAGATGGTGGGGGAGGGGAGACAAAAGTTTTCAGTTCCCCAAGACAGTGTCATATCAGTAGTAATTATTCTCAGCAAAACAGCAGGGCTATCAATGGTAAGTGGGGAAGCCCACCTAGTTACCCCTTACTTGGTTTCAGTACCAAGAATTTTTTAACCTCAGTGCCTTCCACCCACAGAAACAAGGTCCATAGGCATTAGAGCACACGACACTATGACTAGTTGGAAATGCAGCAGTTATTTTATGTCTGTGTTTCTGGACACCTTTCTTAACAAATCATAACTGTGTTTAATAGTTACATGGTGGTCTGTGACTTCGTTGTTCAACAAAATTGTTTGTGTGCCTTTCAGAGACAACAGTGTCCTAATTTTGCCTCCCCAAAGCGGTTCTGTACAATAGATAAAACCAACAGGAGCCAAAAGGCAAGCATTAGAATTATTCTGTGTTTATCCTCAAGATGTTATTAGCATCATCAAGATTCAGATAAAATTCTGCAGATTAAATTATTAAATCTCCTGCAACCTATCTTAGCTTCAAGTAAAGGAGACAATTTCATCAGGTCTTACGGGCATCTATAAATATAGCTGAGAGCAGTTTCTTGCGCCCAGGCTTTTACAAGATACCAAAATAATGTTAACTTTCTCTTTTGCATTATTTACTTATTGGCTCCCTTTCTGAGAGTAAAGACTTTTCCTCCTTTCTCCTGTCGTTAGTTTTTTACCCAGACCTCGACCCCTGAGTTAGCAACCATCAGATTCGGCAAGAGGAGCGGACGGCAATGTGAGAGTGGCCAGTGCTTTTCCCCTTCGTCCATTCCCAGTCACATGAAGCTGGGGTGAATAACTACAAGTTTATAGCACTGTCTTGCCCACATGTGAGGAAAGATGCAAAAAAACATTAATTCCAAGCTTAGATCAGTGAAAATAAAAACAGTCCATTCCATCATTCCTCAGTTATATTTAGAGGTATTATCTTCATGTCATGTTTGCAACTGATCCTTCTTTCTGAGCTTGTAAATGTAATCCATATCCATGTTCCACATGATCAGAGAAAAAGGAAAATGTTCAGAAATATGGAGGAAATTGTTATCAGTTCCTGTGTTGTTATTCTACCCTCCCTTATTTTTCTTGAAGTATCTCTATAATCTATTTAGTGTTGATTCCCCCTTTAATTCCATGCCCTTTATGTTTTGACACACATTCCATCATGCAAGTAACTCTCTCTCATTAGCAATTTGAAAAGTGTTTCAAACATTTGCTCCAATACTTTGTGTTTGGTGAGGTATATGTTAGTGTATGGTAGATAATGGTGGTTAGCACATTGTTGAACTGCACCTGCAGTAAAGTGAGTTTCTTTATCAGATCATACGTAAGTAGGAGGTCTAAATTGAAATGGTTTCTGCTGTGGCCTCTAATAATGTTAAAGGTGATTCCTGCAGCTACCAGGTATACACATCCAAATGAGTGTCTTTTCTAGACAAGACCTGTTGCTGTCCGCATGGAACCATAGATAATGGCCACCATAATTCTGTGTGAATGTATGTTTTCACTTCTTTTAAGTATATCCCTAAGAGTGGAATTGTTGGGTCACTTAGTAACTCTGTAATCATTTGAAGAACTACAGACTATCTTCCAAAGCAGCTGCACCATTTTACATTCCCCCCAGCAGTGCATGAGGGTTCTCACTTCTCCACTTCATTACTAACACTTGCTTTGTTATCTATATTTTCCTGATGACTTACGAAGTCAAAAATGTTTTCACATGTATATTGGCCATTTGTATATCTTTGGAGAAATGTCTGTTTAGATCCTTTGTCTTTTTTTTTTGAGACAGAGTCTCGTTCTGTCGTCCAGGTTGGAGTGCAGTGGTGCAATCTCGGTTCACTGCAACCTCTGCCTCCGGGGTTCAAGTGATTCTCCTGCCTCAGCCTCCCAAGTAACTGGGATTATAGGCACATGCCACCACCACCCACGTTGGCCTCCCAAAGTGTTGGGATTACAGGCTTGAACCACCACACCCGACCCCTCTGTCCATTTTTAATTGGGTTATTTTGCCTTTTTATTATTGAGTTGTAAGAATTCTCTATGTAATCTTGATACAATTCCCGTATCAGATATATGATTTCCAGATTTTTTCCCCCATTCTCTGGGTTGTCTTTTCTCCTTTTGTGATGGCGTCTTTTAAAGCGCAAAAGTTTATTTCAGCAAAGTCCAGTGTATCTCTTTTTTTCTTTTGTTGCCCGGGCTTTTTGTGGCATATCTAAGAATCCTTTGCCAAATCTAAGGTCATAAAGATTTGACCCTGAGTTTTCTTCTAAGAATTATATAATTTTTTAATACGGTATGAAGATCCAGCTTCATCTTTTTGCATATGGCTATCCAGTTGTTTCACCGCCTTCTGTTGAAAAGTCTATTCTGGCTGGGCGCAATGGCTCACGCCTGTAATCCCAGCACTTTGGGAGGCCGAGGTGGGCGGATCACGAGGTCAGAAGATCGAGACCATCCTGGCTAACCCAGTGAAACCCCGTCTCTATTGAAAATACAAAAAATCAGCCGGGCGCGCAGCAGGCGCCTGTGGTCCCAGCTACTCGGGAGGCTGAGACAGGAGAATGGCGTGAACCCGGGAGGCAGAGCTTGCAGTGAGGCAAGATCGTGCCACTGCACTCCAGCCTGGGAGACAGAGCGAGACTCCATCTCAAAAAAAAAAAAAGAATGTCTATTTTTTCCCCCATGTAATGGTTTTGGCAGTCTTGCTGAAAATCACTTGATGTGTATGGGTTTATTTCTGAACTCTCAGTTCCATTCTTCAGATCTATAGGTCTGTTCTTGCGCCAGTATTATACTGTGTTGATCATCATGGCTTTTTTAGTACTTTTTGAAATCAGGACACATGTGAGTCCTCCTACTTTATTGTTTCAGCTTTTCTGGGTCTTTTGCAATTTTTTTTGAATTTTAGAATTTGTGAATGTCTACAAAGACTAAGTTCTTATAGGGAGCATACTTAAATCTGTAGATGAGTTTGGGGAGTATTTTCATCTTAATTAAGGCTTCTGGTCCATGAATATGGGATGTTTTTCCATTTATATCTGTAATTTCTTTCACTATTTTGTAGTCTTCAGAGTATATTTTTATGCTGTTATGAAAGACATTTTCTTAAGTTCATTTTGGATTCTTCATTCGAAGTGCTTAAAATCCAGCTGATTTTATATGTTGATCTTATGTTTCACAGCCTTGCTGAGTGTATTCTAATTGTTTTAATGGATTTTAGAAATTTCTATATACAAGATCATGTTATCTATAAATAGATATAGTGTTGCTTCTTTTCTGTCTTCTGCAACTGCCCTGGCTAGAACCTTCAATTCATCGTTGAATAGAAGAGGCAAGAGCAGACATCCTTGTCTTCTTTCTGATCACAGGGGCAAAGCATCTAGTCTTTGACCATTATATTATATATCTTATTATATTATTCATAGATGCCCTTTAGAGCCATTAAATTTTTAGTAGCTACTAAGCCCCCCAGTTTAATTGTCCTGAGAGGATTTTTAAATCCCTTAGTTTTTGTCGTGAATAATCCTAATCTTTTCCCTACCATTCAGCCCTATTAAGAAGGAACTGAGCTAGTAGGTCTATGACAGCCTTCCTCACATCATTAGAAACCTCTGTCAGTACAGTCTCGGAGTATGAAACTAAACATGCGACTATGCCTACATCAGACATGCAATACAGAATTAATTAACGTGACCCTTGGTTTATAATAGTCCACGACATAAGGGGCAAGTGCCAGAAAATACTGCTGTAATTCTGATTTATTTAGTAATGTTGTTAATCTAACCCATAATGTAATGTAAATGCTATTTGGCATAACTTTGGTATAATTGGTAAAAAATAATTTGACTGATTTTATCAAAACATTTACATTTTATAAAGTTCGATTTTTTTTTTTTCTTTTTTTTTTTTT
>NW_016812332.1:3889929-3897354 GCF_001698545.2 Rhinopithecus bieti | reverse complement strand
TGTTTGTTTTGTTTGTTTTTGAGACGGAGTCTCATTCTGTCACCCTGGCTGGAGTACAGTGGCGTGATCTCAGCTCACTGCAACCTCCGCTTCCCAGCAATTCTCCTGCCTCAGCTTCCTGGGTAGCTGGGATTACAGGCACCCACCACCACACCTGGCTAATTTTTGTATTTTTAGTAGAAACGGGGTTTCACCATGCTGGCCAGGCTGGTCTCGAACCTCTGACCTTGTGAACCACTTGCATTGGCCTCCAGGCTGGTCTCGAACTTCTGACCTTGTGAACCACTTGCATTGACCTCCCAAAGTGCTGGGATTACAGGCATGAGCCACTGCACCCAGCCCATAAAGTTCAATTGTTAACTGAGAGAGGAAGTAAAGGGGTCATCAAGCTTGTACATGATTAAGAACAAGTCTGCACTGGAATGTTTGGTAAACTACAGTTTCTTTAAAATTACACCTACACTTCATTGGATGGCTAAAAACAATTAGAAAAGAATGATGATGAGTAATTTGGTTAAGAAAGCTTGGCCCAGGGTGGGGACTGTACAAGTCAGGATTAATCTCAACTGGGCTACTGTACCCTTGTGCTTATCTCCAGGAATACTGAGATCCATGGTGCTGATGTTCGTTTAGCCAAACCTGAATGAAGTACTAACTAGTGATGAATTCTAGTCCTGGGCTAGAGACTACGATAAACTGGGGGCAACCTTGAGCTGGCTTGCCAGCATTGTTTAATAGAAAATGTAAAGATTGATTTTACATTTTGCACCTGGTTTCTGCAGTTGAGTCTGGTCATGCAGCCCAATTTTGCCTACCTGACCAGAGAGACATAAAAGACCTCTCCTTGAACAAGAATCAGGTTCTCCTGGGAGCTATGCCTAGAAGTTCTGAACCCCTCTAATGTTTCCCTATGCCTGCTTTCTCCTTGTAGACTGTGACCTCTACCTTTAATTAATGCCTGTTAGCCACAAGAATCCCAATTATATGACCCATATACCATCTCATTTTGAAAAAAATCTGAGTTGTGGCTTTTTATTTATTCTCAGAGATGGCCAGCTAGGACATGTACTCAGCCACTAATGTTTGCTCAGCTTATACATCACAGAGTTGTGTGACAAAGCCATCATTCCTCTGTTCCTTGATGAATCATCAAATTACTTTGTGCTAGAATAAACGTTTTTTATATTACAAAAGAAATCTCATGAATTTACCTTCAGGTTCACAATACATACAAGAAATTAGCAAATCCCTAGTAGAGAAGTTTTGGCTGTTGTGATTGGGTTCCAGCATTGTAACTATTACTTTTATTCCTGAATTTGACAACATGGGATGAGATGTATTAACTTATAAATACTGTGTTGCTCAAGTGGGACTAAAAGCACAATCCATGCTACCTGCACCGTAGTCCACTTTCAGCATAAAGAAACTCGAATGTATTCAAGTAGTAGACATCCTACACTGAAAGAATGTTGTTCTAAGATTTTATAGGTAACTGTTGCTCCTGTGAAATTTGACAGTCAGATTCCTTCTATTTTTAGTGTAACAGGAAATGGCACCAATAGTATGCCATAATATATATTTGGGGGGACAAAAATACTATGCTCATTTCACCACTTTATTCGTCTTCATTTTATGCAATTTTTAGGTAGATGTGTACACTAAAATCCAACACTATCCCAAAGAAAGACTGTTAACAACAACAAAAAACAGCATATTAATCTCTTTTCTTGGGAATATTGAATATATTTCTTGTTACTTGTATCTAAGTTCTGACTCTGATTTTTACAGGGGAAACAAGGCAAACACATTTTATATGGCTGCAGTGAGCTTTTTAATGCTACACAGTTCATAAAACAGGTAAAGTATATACCTTTGTTGTTTGTTGCTATTGGTATTTTTCAAAAGAGAGAAAGAAAATTTCTCTTACTCACCTGAACCAGCTGCAACCAAAGCCATCCAGCTATACCAAGATAAGGTGTTGTCATGGACGACTAAGAAAACCTTGATAAGTAATAACGTTTCCAGTAGGAGTTTGCCCATCCTTCCAGAACTGAAAGCCTTTTCTTTGGCTTTTAATGATCCTTTAGAAATACAAAAATATATCAGACGTGTCAGTAGTGTTTCACTCATGACATTTCTTTTTACATTTTCACAAAGTTAGCACTAATTTTTTTAATTCCCAGGGTTTTTGTTTTCCATCAATTGAACGTTAACTAATAATGTTTACATTTTTTTGCTATGACAATGTTTATTGCAATTCCATTTCCTTTTCTTTTTCTGGGTAGAGACAGTCTCTCGCTATGTTGCCCAGGCTGGTCTCAAACTCCTGGCCTCAAGTGATCCTCCCGCCTCAGCCTCCCAAGTAGCTAGGATTACAGGCATGAGCCACCATGCCCAGCCTTCAGTTTTTAAATATCTACAAACGTTTAACATTTGAGTTAGTGGTGAACATTAAGATTTATTATTCTAGGAATGTAGTGAATAACATAGGAAGTGTAATGTATTAAGGGGTTTACAAATATGTGTGAATGTTTCTTTTGTGATCTTTTTTAAAAGTTTTATGTATGATTTTGTGTTTTATTTTGTTTCAGTTGTCACAACTTGGACAAAAGTAACACACAAAACCTTACTATGATAATCTACTTGGAATGTGGATAAATGTAAAAGAAAAGTTAGAAGAGCAGCATAACAGTGTCCTAACAGTGAAAATCAGTTATTTGTTAATTTTTAAGGAAATTCTATACTTAATATGTATTGATTAAAATAATAAAACATTTCAGAAATAAAATTTCCACATTGTTCTTTTTCTCTGTTTGAGAAAGTACTTTGGAAGTAAGGCAAGCTCCATCTGAGTGTAATATTAAAATACTAATAACTGATAGGTTATGATTGAAGCTGTTGACATTTTAAGGTTATCATATACAAATTTTATTTGATTGGTTCATGAATCCCCTATTTGTATGCATTTTAATTAATTGTACAACTACTTTCTCATATTTTGTTGGGTATCCATGTTGCCTCTAGATTTTAGATGGAGATTTTAAGCCACTTTAATGTCTCTACTTCTGGCACACCTATGTACATTTTATCACAAAGTCCCTCCTTCATATAGTGGTAATCAAGGCAACACTAACATGACTTGGAATGGACATATATACAAAACATTCATCTCAAAGTTCTAAATAATGTGTAAAAGTTAATGTTAAACTTGATTCCAAGCTTCTTTGGTATGCAGTACTGACAAAGAGTATTGATCAGTCATACCGTTCAGCACGTCCGTAAGATAAAAAGCCAATTGCTTGAAAGGAATAAAAATAAACGCTTCGTATTTTAAAGGCCAGGGAGCGTTCCCTTCTAATGAGCCGCATATCAACAGGAATCTCTAATGTTACAAACAATATACTGACAATACATGCAAGATTCACAGGTCAAGAAAAATAATTCTAGATAGGTAAGGGTCTGTTAATCTGACTTATTCCGGAGACAAAATGTAAAGTGTATGGAGGAATGGAAGGACTGAGTATACATCAAGCAGTTTTTGTTAAGTAACATAGATAATGTTTATCCTATGCAGCTAGCTAAAGTCATATCCCTAAAAAAGGAGCCTAGAAAGTACACAATCCCAAAACGGTAAGCCTCTACCTCACTGGGGTATGAGCTGAACAAAAGAATCTCTAGTCAGGGTCCAGATTATATTTTTTTAACTTAATTCAGATACAAATAAGTAATCAGGGTACTGAAGTTTGATAACACCAGTAATTATAGCCTAGAAAAAAATGTTACAGCAAATGTTATCAAATACTAGCCTTGGCTGTTTAAAAAAAAAAAAAAAAAAAAGGCACTGCAGAAATGTGTTCAGGACAAACACAAAATGGCAGAGAATAGCTCACACCAAATACGGTATTTCCTCTCTTAGTGCCAGCAATGTGCGTCACACGTTTATTTCAGTGTTCATCAAGCTTGCAAAACTTCCACACTGCTCCTGACAGTGTACTAATAGTATTTGAAATGTAATTTCAGACTTCTCCTGCACATTAATTTGTTTAAATGTTATACTGAGTCTTTGAGACATAAATATAAATTTTCCATACATTAACATGTCAAAAATATCTATTTTCCAGAAATAAAGTATGACAGAGGGCTAGAGAAGAAAAAAAAGATGAAATTTAGGTATAAAAAGTCAAGATCCTTTCTGTAAAGAAAACACTGGGCCCAGCACAATGGCTCATGCCTGTAATCCCAGCACTTTGGATGACCAAGGTGGGCCGATTGCCTGAGGTCAGGAGTTCGAAACCAGCCTGGCCAACGTGGTGAAACCCTGTCTCCACTAAAAATACAAAAATTAACTAGGCGTGGTGGTGGGTGTCTATAATCCCAGCTTACACAGGAGGCTGAGACAGGAGAATCTGTTGAACCTGGGAGGCAGAGGTTGCAGTGAGCCAAGATCACACCACTGCACTCCAGCCTGGGCCACAAGAGCAAAACTCCACCTCAAAAAAAAAAAAAAAAAAAAAATTAACTGGAGAAAGATTTTGTGAGTGTACAGATATAAAACATGTTAGAAAATACCTAAAGGATAGAAAAATATAAAAGCATATTTGAAAAAACCTAGAAGTTAAAAATAAAATACCTAAAATTTAGCTCAGTGGATGGGTTTAGCAACAGATGAAATGTGACTAAGAAGAAAATCTGAATCAGAAGATGGAGCAAAAGAAATTATCCACAGTGTGACACAAAGAGATAATGGGAGCAAAGGAAAATAAAATAGATGAGTAATGGGAAGGTCAACCAGACTAGGCAACAAAGGAAGCCCCCCACCGCCTACAAAAAATAAGATTACCCAGGCTTGGTGGCACGTGCCTGTGGTCCCACCACTCCAGCCCGGGAAACAGCAAGACCTTATCTAAAGATTGGGAAGGTCTAACAGTCATCTGGAGTTCCCAAAGGAGAAAAGAGATAAAATGTGGCAGTGATAACACTTGAGGAGATGATACCTAATAATTTTTCAAAATAGACACCTCCTAGCAGGATAAAAAATAAAAAATTCACCCCTTGATATCATGAAACTGCAGAATACCAAAAACAACTCTTACAAAACAGTACAAGAAAAATAAGCTTCACTTCTAAGGAGGGAGGAGGAGGAGAGTGCTGACTTCTCAGGTGCAACCGTGAGACATAAAATTGTGGAATGGCATCTTTGATGGAAGTAAACTGCCAGCTTATATGTTAATGTCTAGCAAAATGCTCTTAAGAGGACAAAGTACACAGAGACCAAAAAAAAAGTTTGCCACCAGCAGAATCTCACCAAAGGAATGTCTAAAGTATGTACTTCACATGGGAGAAAAGTGATTCCAGGTGTGAAAAGGAATGAAAATAAAACTTAGGTAAAACTCAAAGAACATTGTTGTTTGAAACAACTTACGGTTTTTTTTAAAAAATAATTTACATACATCACAACCCAAACTGGAAAAAACTCTTAATGATCCGAAACTAGGGTCTCCCAAATCCCAATTTTTCTTTGCCCTGATACACAACACACAAAATGCCTTGACCACTGTGTGACCTGGATAGCTTCATGTTTTCCCCTGCAAGCTTCGACATTCCCAGGCACTGATAAGTTTGTTTATATTGCTGCCCAAAACACTGCAAAATAAAATGTAGACGCTAGCCCTGGCTCTCAGCTGTATTCCTTAAACCCCACATAAACTCCGTATCCCAATCCCCTTGTTGCAGACATAGTAGAACATCTGTTTTTCTTACTCCATCACAAGTACCACTCTAGCACCCTGTAAGTTGCCTAATACATATTTTGGACTGATTTTGGAATCCCAACCAGCACCATCTCAGAACAGTTGGGGGTAGTCACTTGGCAAGAACTTCACTGCCACTATTGGAGTAACCAACCACAGGTTTGGCCAGACAGTGTCATACGGTCCTTGATTGGATAAAATGTGGCAGTGATAACACTGGAGATGATACCTAATAATTTTGTAAAACAGATAAACCCATTTTGCCATCTCTTAAGTACTGATTAACTTTATGTGTTTGTATATATGTACATATGTATGTATGTATGAGACAGGGGCTTGCTCTGTTGCCCAGGCTGGAGTACAGCGGCGTGATTACACCTCACTGCAGCCTTAACCTCCCGGGCTATGGGAGGTATACGGGAAGGGGTGTGGAGCTTCTATGCCCTGTGTGGGGCACCACCCTTCCAGCTACCTCCCCATGTCCAGCAACCCAGAAGCTCTTCAAACTCTGTACTTGCGGGTTTTTAACGGAGGCTTCATTAATATAGGCATGACTGATTAAATCACTGGCCATTGCTGATCAACTCAACCTTTAGTCCCTCTTCTATCTTTGGAGATCAAGGGATGGGGCTGAAAGTTCCAACCCTCGAATCACACGGTGAGTTCCCCTAGCAACCAGCCCCTGTCCTGTGGCTACCAAGGAGCTCCCAGCTATCAGGCATCTCAGAACCTTACAAAAAGACATTACTTTGGCTATGACAAGGGTTTCTGGATCTGTGTGCCAGGAAATGGGAACAAAGACCAAATGTATATTTCATATTACAAATCACAGTATCACGCTGTATGACCCAGCAATTCTATTGCCAGACATCTTCTCAAAACAACTGAAAATGACTGAACAAAACTTGTACACCAATGTATTATGCACAATAGCCAAAAGGCGGAAACAACCCAAATATCCATCATTGAATGAATAAGATGCGATATATTCATTCAATGGAATATTTTTCAGCCATAGAAAAGAGTGAAGTACTGATACATGCTACAACATAGTTGAATCTTGAAAGCATTATGCGAAGTGAAAGAAACTAGACATAAAAGCTACATATTGTATTATCCCCTTTATATGAAATGTCCAGAACAGGCAAATGCATAAAGACAGAAAGCAGATTTGTGGTTGCAGCGGTTAGGGGAATAGAGGGTGGAGAGCGACTGCTTAATGGGTATGATGTTTCATTTGGGGTGATGAAAAAGTTCTGGAATTAGTGGTGATGGTTCCACATTGTGAATATATGTAATGCACTGAATTGTAAACTTTAAAATACATTTTATGTGTATTTTACATCAATAACTTTATACTGGGAGATTCTTACATGGCATTCACAAACACGAAAAAGTAAAGATGTAAAATACTTGAAAGTACAATTAACAAACCCTGCTAATTGACTGCAATGAACCTGTACTGAACAATTACAGAACATATAATCTTCTGAAGCAGGTATGGAATATTTTAAAAATCTGATCTTACCATGAAGCAAGCCAAATGACTAAAATAATTTTGAGCATATCTGAATCACAATGTAAGTCAGAAATCAATAACAGACTTTCAATTCCAAAGCCCACATTGGGCTTAGTTGAGACACAGTTTTTTTTTTTTTTTTTTTTTTTTTTTTTT
>NW_016812332.1:3870967-3889535 GCF_001698545.2 Rhinopithecus bieti | reverse complement strand
CCCGCCTCGGCCTCCCAAAGTGCTGGGATTACAGGCTTGAGCCACTGCGCCCGGCCGAGACACAGTTCTAATTAACCCAATAAGTTATAAATCAGGAAGTATTTTAAAATGAGTAAGTTGAACAACCACAAAAATACTACATATTAAAATGTGTTGATACAACTACAGAATTTTAAGGCCCATTTAGAGTTCAAAGACAAATTATAAAAATTAAGGTTGAAATTGATACACTAAGCATCCATCACAAGAAGTTGGAAAAATAATAAAATCAACACGAAAAAGGTAGTGAAATGAAATAACGAAGCAGAAATTAATGAGTCAGAATCCAACATGATAGAGAATGTTAAGGACTAAATTGTGTTACCACCCCCACCCCGTGGCATATTCACATGCTGAAGCTTTAATCTCCAATGTGACTACATTTACTTACAGATAGGGCTTTAGGAGGTAATTAAGGTTAAGTGAGGTCATAAAGATGAGGCACTAATCCAATAGGACTGGTGTCTTTGTAAGAGGAGAGACACTAGACACGTCTCCCTCTCTCCACATGTGCACAGAAGAAAGGTGTGAGGACCCAGCAAGAAGGTGGATATCTGCAAGCCACCAAGAGACTTCACTGGGAATCAGCCCTGAGGGCACCTTGATCTTAGACTTCCAGCCTCTGAACTGTGAGAAAATAAATGTCTTCTTTTAGCAACCGAAACTGCACTATCTTGTCATGGCAGCCCAAGCTGATATAGAGAAGAACAAACTTCTGGCAAAACAGATGAAAAGAAAAAGAAAATGAAAAGATACAAAACTCCAACACTAGGAATGAAAAAAGGGACATTACTTCTCATCTTGTAGACATCGTATAAGTAAAATGAAACTACTTCATATTAAAAAATGAAACCACTGCTTTCTTCCAAGATGGAGTCATATGTACCAGGTTTAACCTCCCATCAGAAACAACTTTAAAACTGGACAAAATACACACAGCAACAGTTCTTAACACATTGGACATCAACAACAAGGACTGTGATTCCTGAGAGACAGGAAATAAATGGGAGCGTCTTTAGATTGCCTCAGCTTATTGCCTGGAGAAAGTTTCTGGACTGTGGTGCCAGAAGGGCGAACCCAGGTGGAGACCCCTTGTCTCCTTTAGTTGAGGTGGCAGTTCTGGGAGTCCAAGGTGACCAAGAGGGCTATAGTTTTCAAGGTGGAGTACCAGAAAGGAGAGCCCTACATAGCAAACTCAAGCTCAACAGAGGGTTCTCCTGTACTGTTAAGTGGAGAGCTTGACATGTGCAAGTAAGGAAGCTACCTGAGGCTGGGAGAAAAACCACCCAAAAACATTAGAAGGAATAGTCCTCAGATGGACCAGGAACCAACCAGAATATAAAAATGCGTAATTCACAGAGAATCGCATTTTAAAATTCACAAATATTTTGCCTTAGTAGCAAGGAAAATATAACAGTCTAAGCACTGTTCTGGTCCTACCTAACAAAGCTTGAAAGCAATGCCCAAAAGCATCAAACTCTTTCCAAGTAACTTAACTATATCCCAGACCAAAGCTCAAGAATAACTATAGGAATACGAAAATATCCAGCACCCAACAACGTAAAATTTGCGTTTAAAATCTAATCAAAACTTACCAGGAATGCAAAGCAACAGGCAAACACAAAATATAATGAGGGTTAAAAAAATCCATTTAAACTTAACCAAAAACATCACAGATGCTATAATTAGTAGATGAGGATAGTAAAGTATTATAGTTATTTCATATGTTCAAGTTAGGGGAAGACTGACCTTTTTGAGTAGAAGCATGAAAGATATAACAAAGACCCAAATCAAACTTCTAAAGACAAAACCTACAATGTCTGTATTAGTCTTCTATTGGTGCTATAATAAATTATCACAAATGTAGTGGCTTAAAATACCACAAATATATTACCTTACAGTTCTAGGGTAAGAAGTCCAAAATGGTTCTCACTGGGCCAAAATCCAGGAAGGGTGGCATTTTGCATTCCTGGGAAGTATTGATTAGATTTTAAATGCAAATTTTACCTTGTTGGGTGCTGGATATTTTCGTATTCCTATAGTTATTCTCAAGCTTGGGTCTGGGATGTAGTTAAGTTACTTGGAAACAGTTTGATGCTTGCCTTCTCCATGTTGTGAGCTAGTGATGGCCAGTCAAGTCTTTTTCACAATGATATTGTTTGGCTGTGTCCCCACCCAAATCTCATCTTGAATTGTAGCTCCTGTAATGCCCACATGTCATGGGAGGTACGCGGTGGGAGGTAATTGAATCATAGGGGTGGGTTTTTCCTATGCTATTCCCATGGTAGTGAATAAGCCTCATGAGATCTGATGGTTTTATAAACAGGAGTTCCCCTGCATAAGCTCTCTTGCCTGCCACCATGTAAGGCATGCCTTTGTTCTTCCTTTGCCTTCCACCATGATTGTGAGGCCTCCCCAGTCATGTGGAACTGTGAGTCCATTAGACCTCTTTCCTTTATAAATTACCCAGTCTTGGGTATATCTTTATTAGCAGCATGAGAATGGACTAATACACACAGGTAGAACTCTGACAACAATTTTTCTGCCTGCCTCTTCCACATTTAAAGGACCCTCATGGTTACATTCGGTCCACCTAAATAATCCAGGATAATGTCTTTATAACACTCCACCCCCAAAACAGCAGAATACACACCCTTTTCAAGTACATTCAGAACATTTACTAAAGTATACCATATTTTGAACCTTTAAAAAGGTCTCAGTAAATTTTAAATTTACTTAAATTTTAGAATAAATCAATAACAGAAATCTGGAAAGTAGTTGTCACAGGTTAGCACCCCAGAAGGCAGACTCAGACCACATTTAGCATGCAGGAAGGTTATTTATTAGGGAAGGTTATTGGCATGAGGAAGATGATCGGGACTAACACGTATGGCAAAAGGGATAGAAGCAGGAGTGGGCAGCAAAGGCCCAGCCCCCCAATAGGAAGCTTCAGAGCTAAGATGGCCTGACTCATCCTGAACTGGAGTGAAGAGGTCGGTCCTTCATACCCCTTGCCAAGCAGTCACTGATACAGGCTGTCCCCAGGAAGCAGGTGTGTCTCTGGGCCAGGAGACTGCTTCTGGCCAGGCATATTCCCTGAGGAAGAGGAATGTGGCCAGTGCTGCACCCACTTTAGCTGAATGAAACAGGGAAAGGAAAAGAAGGGAAGGAGCTACCTTAAAGTGGAAAGAAGGGGTAGGGGTCACATACACCCGACCTTGCCTAGCAAAGCAGAGATCACATCATCTGCCAAAGCCATCAAAGCAGTTGGTGCTCAGGACTCCAGGAGAGAACGTTGTGTGAAGACAAGGTTGAGAAGTTCAAGCTACAGAGGAGATAATGTCCCTCTGTTTCCTTAGAAATGGAGAAGTCCTACTTGAACTATTTAACATTTGTTCAGAAATATTTTATCAGGTAGAAACTAGACAAAAACCATACAAAGAAGATGGTCTCTTTTCATGTAGTCTTTGCATTTAAAAATCAGTTGGAAAGAAACAGCCTTATTAATGGGCTGGGCGTGGTGGCTCACATCTGTAATCCCAGCACTTTGGGAGGCCAAGGCAGGTAGGTCACTTGAGGTCAGGAGTTTGAGACCAGCCTGACCAACATGGAGAAACCCCATCTCTACTAAAATACAAAATCAGCCAGGCGTGGTGGTACATGCCTGTAATCCCAGCTACTCAGGAGGCTGAGGCAGGAGAATTGCTTGAACCCAGCAGGTGGAGATTACAGTGAGTCAAGATTGCACCACTGCACTCTAGCCCGGAGGACAGACGAGACTCTGTCTAAAGAAAGAAAGAAAGAGCCTTATAAATGAATGTATAGGATTTTTTGCAAGGTTGTCTTAAATTCACATAAACACTTTGTCTTGTAGATATAAAGAAGGTCATTGCCAAGGTTCTGAGAGCAAAACTTTTTCATGGGACCTATAAAAATTCTTGATCTTTAAAATATCTTTATAGGGAAGCCCTGGGTTTTGGTTTGTTTGTTTTGTTTTGATTGGAGTCTCACTCGGTCACCCAACCTGGAGTACAATGGTGCGATCTTGGCTCACTGCAACCTCTGCCTCCCGGGTTCAAGTGATTCTCCTGCCTCAGCCTCCCAAGTAGCTGGGATTACAGGCGCCTGCCATCATGCCCAGCCAATTTTTGTATTTTTAGTGGAGACAGGGTTTCACCAGTTTGACCAGGCTGGTCTCGAATTCCTGACCCCAGGTGATCCACCTGCCTCAGCCTCCCAAAGTGCTGGGATTACAGGTGTGAGCCACTGCGCCCAGCCACCCTATCCTTTCTCAAACTGTCTGCAGCTGAGCCCTGTCTGTCCTGGCGTGGGTCATCCGGCATGGCCATCCACAACACTGCCTGCTCGCTCAGGCTGGGCAGCTCAGCAGTCCTGTACCAACAAGCCCACAGTTTGGCTAATTCAGAAGCCAGTGTGATCTGCCTTCCAAAGGGTGACTCTCCTCAGAGGAACTGATCCCTCCCCTGAGAACACTCAGAGGAACTGATCCCTCCCCTGAGAACACTCAGCAGAGTGAAGAGCAGTAAGAAAGAGAACTCCTCCACCAGGAGATTCCCAAAATTATATCAATTAATCCTCAAACCGCACTGCCATGTAGGTGGTACAGCTCCAATTCTAGAGATGGAAACAAGCTCAGAGACGATAAGTACCGTGCTCAAGGTCATAGCTGGTACATGGTGGAGCCAAAGAGCAAATGCACATCTGTCTGCTCCAAATCCATCCCCTTTCCACTGCTCAGAATTCCCTGGCTGGGGAGGCAGGAGGCTGAGAGCCTTGACGGGCCTCTGCTCACCAAGCAACCTGAGCCAGTCACTTTACCTCTCTGCTTCCTCCTGTATGCAACAACAGTTACACAGACGAGGAGCATCTGACAGGGCCCTGGAGGCAATGCAGCCCACCTGAACCAGCCAGCTCAGGCTGTTCAACAACATGAGCGCCTTGTCTAATGAGCTCTCCCACAGGGACTGGCAAGCTTAGACACTGCTGGGGAAAATTTGAGTACTTTTGGCACAAACATGGGAAAGATCAATTCACTCGGCATAAAATGGGGCTGTATGGTGGGGAAAAAGGTAAAGAAAAGGCCAGGCGCGGTGGCTCGTGCCTATAATCCCAGCACTTTGGGAGGCCGAGGTGGGTGGATCACGAGGTCAGGAGCTTAAGACCATCCTGGCTAACACGGTGAAACCCCATCTCTACTAAAAATACAGAAAAATTAGCCAGGCGTGGTGGCGGGCACCTGTAGTCCCAGGTACTCGGGAGGCTGAGGCATAAGGATGGCATGAATCTGGGAGGCAGAGCTTGCAGTGAACCAAGACTGTGCCACTGCACTCCAGCCTGGGCGACAGAGCAAGACTCTGTCTCAAGAAAAAAAATAAAAAATAAAAAAAAAAAGAAAAAAGGGCTGAGAGGAAATACAAGTCAAAACATAAGTTTGCCTTAAAACAGAAACATCCATTTCATTACTGATCAGGTAGTTTTACATAGTGACAACCTGCAAGTCAGACTCACATCCTGATGTATTCAAAATTGTGAATTTTCAACTAATACCTTTAAAGTTTGCAATCTTTCAGTACTAGTCAAAAGAAGCTTGAAGCAGGATGTAAAGATTTGAATTCACTTAAATTCATCCAGATCAGACTGTGGACACTTGGTGAACTTTTTTGAGGTTTTTTTGTTTTTGCTGTTTGTTTGTTTTAATCACAAGGCATGGGACAACCTGACTTCAGGGGCTGAGGAGACTGTACTAATATGCTATGTGTATCAAGAAAATTAGCAACTGGATTTCTGATTTCTTCAAGCAACCACATCAAAATAAACATGCATTAAGCAGAGACAACTAGGGACTGTTCAACTTGAATTTGTTGAATTGCTCCAGGCTCAACAGAATTGTGGGATTTCAAAAACTGATATCCGAAGAGATTCCTGGATGTTGGTGAATATGTATCAGTCTTTAAATATCTGTAGATGCTTTTACAGTGGAAACCACAGGATGTTTTTAGATTCTCAAGCATCAGCCCACCAATGTGGCTCAACTTCAAAAGGAACCGCTGATTGCACTAAGCTGATTGCAAGCTGTATGTACGAAGACGGCATGGTACCCTAAGAATCCAGAGACAATGATGTGAACTCTGGGACCTCCTGGGATGATGGCTGACTGTAATAACAGTATGTGGATTTACCTGCCAGCATCATTTTCCCTGATTTTTGTCATCCCGATCTTTCTTTTCCCACTTTCATCCACTTGTCTCAGGTGGAGCTGATGCCATTCCTGACAACAGTAATTGGTTAGGGGATATGTAACCAAACCCAGCGAGTAAGAGGTAATTAGGCTCCTGCTGAGGTCATTGCTTCTGAGGCACAAGAGGGCCACTCTCCTGCTAAACTTAAACTGGAGGGCCTTAAACAGGAGGCTGTGGATATCACCCCAAGAAGTCTGAGAATGTGGAGCCCAGAGATGTCCTAGTGACATCATTTGAACACCCTGGGTCTATCCATTAGTGTAAAAAAAACTAACATGAGAGTTGCAGCCACAGAGACAAAGAAAACCTTGAGACAGATGCAAAATCCAATAGATGATTTAAATATCCTAAAAGAGCCAAAGACATGCAAGCAAATATAAGAAACAATGGTTTTTAGACAATGGGCATCTGGACGCATAGGACGGTGAGCCCCCAGAGAGGAGAAACAAAGTGAGCCCTGTGATTTCCCCAGCTCACTTCCTGGAGAGGTTTTTCAGGCTACAGCAAAGGCAAGGCTAGCCCAGAGTCTCCCTGAATGTAGGGAAGAGAGTGGGGCATCCAGGGAGGTCAAGGAAGCTAGAATTCAAAGGCAGAGTACCAGAGAGAAGAGAGGGACCCCAGAAGAGAGCTCCAGAGATGTGTAGAAGGTCCCCCTTGAGTATTCAGCTCATCAGTGCCTGTGTGTGAGGAAACTACCAAAGGCCAAAGAAAGAACCCCACAAAAGGGTGAAAGAGAAGCGAACAACCCTCTGTGGTCATGTGGGGCCAGCAACAGTGTCTGCTCCCACCAGCCAGAGTGGAAAGCCTCTCAACTCACAAACGTATCCGGCAGAGGACTCAAAGGAGCTTTGCCTAAGTAATGGGAAAAATTAGCCCTAAACTAAATACTATTCTAGTCCCATCTTGACAACCTTGAAAGCAAGACACAAAAAGATCAAACTGTTTCCAAATAACTTAACCATGTACCAGAAAGCTCAAGAATAGAGGAATACAAAAATGTCTTATCGCCCAACAAAGTAAATGTCACAATGTCTGGAACCAAATTAAAACTTACCAAATAAGAAACAGGACAATCAAACCCATAGTAAAGGGAAAAATTATCAATAGAGACAGTTCCAGAAAAGTCACAGATGTTAGAATTACTTGTCAATAAGGACTTTAAGTAGTATAGATTCCATTTACTCAAGGCAGAAAAATGTGAACATTTTAAAATAGAAATGTAGAAGATATAAGACCCAGATTGAACTCCTAGAAATTGAAAATTTTAATGTCTAAGATGAAAAATTTGCTAAGTATATTAATAGAATGTTTATAAATTGAACTTTGCCTATGAAGAGCTGAGTTTTTTCAGTTTAGTTTTAATGAACCAAAAGTCAACTTTTAAACAAAATAGCTCCTAAATACTTTTGTCACTAAAACTTACACTGACCTACAGCTCTCTCTTTCAATTACCTAAGTCAATAAATTCCCTTTTTGGATTAAGAAAGTTTGAAAGGATTTTCATTTGCAAAACAAGTCATGAGATAATTGCCAAATTCTGGCCAATAATCAGTCTAACTGGTTCTTCCACAGAACCACTATCTGGTGCCCAAACACATTAGTGACATAGACGTGGCTTCAGAATTGAGATGTGCCCACAGAATAAAAACCACAGTTCAAGAACTCCCTAGTCTGTTAGATACCAGAAGTCTCTTTGATTTTTATTATATTTGACCAATTACTTACACTAGGCCTACAACTATGAACCTTCCTCAGGTAAAAATTGATTAAGTTGGTTTTGTACTACCTTTTGTATCATGCTGTGAAAATGTGTTTTGAGTATTAATTCTGTTAATTTTAGAAATTATACAGTTCATACTGTGTAATTCATACACAAATGAATTTCTAATCATGTATCCCCTACTTTACCTTGGATTAGATAATCGTCAAATGCCCCACTCTTATTAATATTCTAAGATTGCAAACAAACTCACAGAAAGCTGATTTATAAACTTGTAATTTGGGGTGGGTGGGGGTGGAGAACAGGGTCTCGCTCTGTTGCCCAGGCTGGAGTGCAGTGGTGCAGTAACGGCTCACTGCAGCTTCGACCTCCCAGACTCAAGCTATCCTCCCAGCTCAGCCTCCCATGTAGCTGGGACTACAGGCATGCACCACAATGCCCAGCTAATTTTTTTTATTTTTTGAGACAGGATTTTGACATGTTGCCCAGGCTAGTCTTGAACTCCTGGGCTCAAGTGACACTAATACTTCAGCCTCCCAAAGTGCTGGAATTATAGGTGTGAGCCACCACATCCAGCCTAAACTTGTAATTTATAAGTTAACATATACCAAGAATCAGCAATGATCAATCACATGGGTCACATCTCGTAAGAGGCAGAAGGAAATTACAAAGAAGAGGAAATTAACAGTTTGAGCTTCTGTCATCTGTCAGGGGCTTTGTTAGGTGCTCTATATGTTAGCTCATTTAATCCTAACAAAAATCCTTGGAAAATATATACTACTATCCCTGCTTTACAGGTGAAGAAATGCAAGTCCAGAATTCAGCCACTGCCCAGGGTCATTCAGTTAGTAAGTGGTGGAATTTGAGCTGGTAAGATCCGAATCTAGAACCTTTTCCATTTGAAATGAGGAGTTTGAGGGCAGAAAACTGAGTGACTAAGAAATACTCCCACAAATTATTTCAGCCTGTTGACTTGTCAAGGTATGTGTTTAATACCCTAGGTTAATTAGCAGACACTGGCACTTAAAGCAAATGTTTGATGGAAGAACAGGTGATAAATGAGGACAGATTCTAGTCACAAACCCTCATTTGTTGACTACTTCAAAAATCCAATGTGGCCATATGGCCTCATTCATTCATTCATTCAAGTAAACAAATATTAAATGCCTCTTATGTACAAGATACTCTAGGGATACTAGAATTACAAAGATGGAAAGACAGGTTTATAACTTGCTTCATGTCCCAAAAGATTGGAGCCGTATCATAGCTGCTTCTGGCTGATGTAAAAAAAGAGGTACCATTTTCATAACTGAAGTTTCTAAATCATAATGTAAGATTGTAGGATGTAAGAAAACCCCTCAGCAGTAATCTAATTCTTATTAGGAGCAGTTAGACCTAGGACAGGTAACCTGTAGTGCACAAACGGTCCTCAGCCCTATCTGCTTCTCCTGAGAGCTATCTCACCATACCCTAAGGGAATGAATAGAGCTGTCCTTGAAAGAGAAAGATGCTATTTCCAGCATCTTTACTAGATATTGGTGCTTTTTCAGCATCAGTTCAAAACATATCTTCACAGCCAGGCACGGTGGCTCACACCTGTAATCCCAGCACTTTGGGAGGCCGAGATGGACAGATCACCTGAGGTCAGGAGTTCAAGACCAGCCTGGCCAACACGGCAAAACCCCATCTCCATTAAAAAAAAAAAAAAAAAAAATTAGCTGGGCATGGTGGCACATGCCTGTAATCCCAGCTACTCAGGAGGCTGAAGCAGGAGAATCACTTGAACCCGGGAGGCAGAGGTTACAATGAGCCGAGATCATGCCAACAAACTCCAGCCTAGGCAACACAGCAAGACTCCATCTCAAAAACAAACAAACAAACAAAAATACCTTCATTAAATAAATTACAGCACATCTGTACCATGGAACCCTGTACAGCTGCCAAAAGCAATGAGGAAGTTCTTTCTTAGTGTTATGGGATGTATAACTCTAAGACCACAGATGTATTGTTCAATTTAAAAAGTAAAAAGGTACAGAACACTGGATATGGTGTGGTACCATATGTGTAAAAAAGAAAAAGTATATACACTTAATATATGTATAGAGTATCTCAGGAAGGATATCCAATACATTGATAATATTATTTTCCTGGAAAATATAGGTGCTTGGGGTGCAGGTATGGGAGGCAGGCATGGAGGTTATTCATTGTATACTTTTATGTATTTTAAATTTAGGACCATGTGTATAAAAAAACCTCCCATTATTAAGGAGACAATTTGAGCTCACCAAATCTTGCTGCAGATCTACTAGAATCTCTTAAGTTCCCACCTTATTTTATCTCTGTGTAGTATTTAACATTGTTACCTACTCCCTTCTTGAAATTCTTTTTGGGCATCCTTCGCTTAAAGTACCAAGGTAGAGTCATTTGATTTGCAGTCTGTTCCTGTCATTCCTGAGGTCCAGACATTCTGGGTAAGAATCAAGGTAAGAAAGAATACAACTGGATGTGTCATAGAACATGCTGTAGAGAAGCACCTAGTTTTCCACATCTTGCCATCAGTGAAAACCTAAGAATGGATATTCATTACTAGAAGGGTCATTACTAGTGTCAGTATTTAAAAATATTTGTTCACAGCTGAACACCTGGAGTCAGATTGAATGAATGCAGTCCCAGCCTCATCTCTTACTAGCTGTGTACTACTGAGCAGGGTACTTAACCTCTGTAAACGCCAACCCCCTCATCTCTGGAAAAGGGGACATAATTGTCCAACCTCAAAAGGTTGCTATGCATATAAGATGACCTAATCCATAAAAGTGCTAGAGACAAGATTTGAAGCTCAATGCACATTAGCTCTTACTATGCCTGCATGTAAGTTCCATGAGGGCAGGGCTCCATGATGCACTCGGAGCTGCTAACTGTTCCCAGCAGAGGCCGTACTGCTCCAAGGTGCTGTGGGTCCACTTGGAGTGGTTCTTACCAACAAGAATCCAGGCACCAGACTCTTGACAGTGAAACCATGGCAGTCTATGTGGTTACATCAGAAATGTGCCTAGACCTATCTAATGCCTCAGAGGTTCTGGTGCCATTGCTGTTCAAGAAGCCCGCTACAGTCATGACGCAAGCTCTAGAGTGTAGGTGCGAGATTCTGTGGATAGCGAAGCAAGATTCCGTGTCCCATTCTGCACCTTTCCCAGGCTGCTAAAAGTCGGGGTCAAAGGTGCAGCCCCCGTGAGTACACAATCACATTTCTCCACTCAGGAAGGCAAGTGTCTCTCATTAGCCTTTGTGCAGGCAGTGGTTCAAATATCTCCTCTCTGAGTGCCGCAAAATGTTCCCAGTTGTCCTCAGGCTGTAGTAACAGGAAGGGAGGAAATAAGTCAACCAGTTTTCTCGATCCTTGGTGTCATGTGTGATTTGCTCTGCCTCCCACCTGGCACAGCGTCTGACGTGATCACCCCCATGTGGTCTGCATGGGAGATGCGTGCCAGCTGTAACCTTTCTCCTGGCTGCCCTCATGGCCAAGTGTGCCAGTGTCCACCCCCGTGCATCTGCCTTGGCACAGACTCTGAAGCCTGACATGACATCAAGAGGCTGCTCCAGGTCTCAACAAACACCAAGACTCAGCCTCATGAGCCCTGGCGCCCAGGCTCCCAGAATTCAGAGAAATGTTTGGTGGCCAACAACCCTGATGCTGATAGCAGAGTGGATGTCGCCTCAGAGACAATCCTAGGTCTCCAGAGTGCTTCATGCTCAGGTTTCTAATGAGATGCTTGTGTTTAGAGGAAAAGCAATCCAAAGGTGAGGATGAAGGAGATCACTCTGAATCTGAAGCTGGTAAAATAAAATATTTTCAAAAGTAAAATAAACTCCCGCCTCAAAGGGGCCTTTGTTCTTTGTCCTCTTCAGGGAATCGCCCTTCTCACCTCATGTTTTCTTTTCCTCCTCTGCTTGCTCACACACCTGACCTTTCGCATCAACAGGAAACTCCACAATCTGATAGATTTACCCCAGACAGACCCAGAAAATTGATGTCGAGGGAGAAGCAACATTGAAGGAGTTTTTCCCAACTCCTTTCAAATAATCCAATATAATCTGCCTTCTCACTGCGGTGGCCCTGTGCACACTGACTGGGGAGCTGTAGCCTCGTATCATTTGACCACTGGTCCAAGTCCCCATCTCAGCCTGTAGGAACTATGTCTTGTTTTTTAAAATTATGAGGACATTATTTCATTTTGAAAGAAAAGAAAAAGAAGGGATGGTAATAAGTGAATAGAGAGCATCGGGGCTGACATCAAACCAGGTTTGGGAGCCATTGCCTTAGTATTCTCTGAGATAAAAGCTTCTGAAACTTAGAAAAGCTCGGGTATGGAGCTCCCAGGCCAACTGCTCCAACTCCCCCTATCACCCTTCCACCAACCAGGCCTCCACCCAGGCCAGCAGTCCTTCAAGGTCAGGGTTATATTGGATGCATGAGACAGTTGCAGCCGTCTCAGGACAGCCAGGCCAGACGATAAGAAAGCTCAGGAAATTCCACCTCAATTGCAAGTCCAACTTTGGACACTGTGCTTCTTGTCATCACCGTAATAGTAGCAATTTGCTTTGAAAGAAATGAGCATCATTAAAGAACAGGTGGTTCTAGAACTGCTGGTGTGTGTGTAGCAGCAGAAGTCTTCCTGCAGAGGAAATCTCACCAATTCTTCAGAAGTCTCCATTTTCATGGAGCCACTGAGGGTCCTGACAGAATGTTTATGAGCTCCACTTCCTGAAAAGCATCTCCTGTGTAGCACAGCATAGTACATGTGTGAACAGGATCCATGAATGACTTCGTGCAATACGTAGGCCTTGTGTATGAGGTCCCACTAGCATCCTCCCAGATGAAAGGCGTGCACGATCCCATCAGGCAGCAGACACTAGGAATGCTTCATCAGCACAGGAAAACTGATGCATCAGATTGCGTCCTTTTGCCTTCTTTGGATTAAATCCAAACCTTCCTTTTGCCTGGCTGATGTGTTTTCTGGTGCCCCATATACCTACAGAAGTGGCCCATGGTCACCGGGTATGCAGAGGCCACAGCAGGGCTCAGGATTTCACGTCCTTTAAGTTTCAGTAGAGATTTCAGCTGAGTACAAAGGAAAATAGAAAATCACAACATCCTGAAAAAGTTCTGCCTACTCTTAACTACAGGGTACACAGTTCTGTAAGTTATATCAGCTACATATGCATACACACACAAAATAAATAACAGATCTTTCATGGAATTCCTCCTCAACAAACTTGTGCCTCATGTAAGAGTTACTAAAGCGATGAAAGCTGAACACAGACCACCTAAAAAGCCTTGAAAATGTTAGTATAATCAGTAACCAGCAAAAGTGGCAATTACTCAAGGAACTGAATATCTGTATATAATGTGTGTGTGTGTGTATATATATATACACATTTAAAATGTATATATACAAATGATGTATATATGTGTGTATATATATCCTGAATATTTATACTAGATAGGTAGGTAGATTAGATAGATTAGACAGATGATTAGAGAGAGAACCAGAGAACAATAATTTCAAAGCAGCCCTGGCAGAGATGGAAATAATGGTTGCAGCAATCATTTGTTGAGCATCTCCCATGCACCAGGAGCTGGCCAAGCACTTTACACATGTGTCCAGGGGTTGCAGCTGGGCAGGGGGGAGGATTTCAGCATGCTGACTGTGGCATTGAAGCACCACCCTGCAAGAGTCCCATGTGCACAACACAGCCACTGCCTCCTTGCCTATACCCAGCACCTCCTCAGATTCCCCCGAGCCGCAAGAGAGAGAACAGAATCCCTGTCCACAGTCTGTTCAGATGTGGGTAATGAACAAGAGTGGGAGCCATGGAGATGCTTGAGGAGGAAAGTCACCATTAAGTGATGAAGAAATATAGGAAAATCAGCCTTCTGGGGAACCTCTGGGGGTCCTGGAAAGGAAAGGTTCTGGGGTAAAAAGAGACTGCGTCACTAAAGCCCAAGCCATTCCGCTGGAAATACCCTGTTGGAAGGAGGCAGGGTGGTTAAAATGGAAGCCATGCTACCACTGTGGGTTCTGCCCACCTCAGAACCAGAACTGGTCATAATGGGGAAAAATTTCCTTCTGGATGGAGAGAGGAGTTTAGTGAAAAGATGGCCAGCAGGCTAGAAGGAAGACACCAAAACCACCATATAAAAAGAATGAGAGTCACAGAAAGCAGCCTGGACAAAGTGGAGGGGAAGCTCAGGCCTTACTGGGGGACTCCAAAATAGCCACAAGAACAAGGAGGACTGAGGGCCCCATCTCTGCCCTCAGGGGACATTAGAGGCATTAAGCAGCAGACCATATTGTACACTGAGCTGCTGAAGCCTGAACATTCTAGCTCCATACTCCGCTCCTTCTGCCTCCACAACCACCCCACAAGGTAGGCACTCACACACCCATTTCACCAGCAAGGAGAACTGAGGCATGGAGAGGTTTTCCTCCACCACCGGTCTAGAAAGGAAGTGGTAATCCTGGGGTTGGAAGCCGGGACTGGAACTCCAAGGACTGCTCTTCCCTGCATTTCCCATCCACTTAGCAGCATTTGGGTTACCTGGACCAAGACCCAGACATGTTTGGGGAGACAAGTGGAGTGTCCCATGAGCTCTGTGCTCCCATAGCTGGTTGATGATGGGAGGTGGAGTCTGACATCATGGTCATCCTCAATCCTTTGCATGTGATACACTTCACCTAACGTCAGCCTTGACATGACACTAGGCTCATTGTCTTCCAGTCACAATAAAACTGCCCCAGCAAAAATTTTGAGTGACTATTTTGTTTGATCCTCACTGAGAGAGACTGTCACACTTGTGGGCCCTGTGCCCCTAAGCGTGTTCTGGAACTCATCATCTACCACTGTAGCCATTGGCAGTTGGACCCAGTGGCACTTAAACCTATCAGCTGGCATGGGACAGTCTCAGCCCAAGAGGAGAATCTCATATTTGGAAGTGGCTGAGCCAGTAGAGCCTCTCTCAAGGAGTCTGGGGACAGGGTATGCAGAGGGAAGCAGCAGTTAGGAGAAGTATAAAGCAGAATGCCATTCAGAGCAATCAGAACTAACAAGACTCAGAGTGACTGAATTCAGCTAATAGTAGAGAGTTAGAGTTGATTTAGGGAAGTCCAGATTCTGAGGGGAGATGTTAAAATCACAGCATCTTCATTGACCTTTCAGGACTCATGAGTCCTATCTACAGGATTGTTCAGGGGCCCCACAGGCTTGGCAAGATGACTGTAATCTGGGTCTACGTGAATCCTCACAGTGAAGCCATCCAATCTCTGACTTAGTCAGAGGGGGAGGTTTCTGATCATGCAGCTAGCAACCATCAAAAGAATTACCCTGTGTTTGTTTTTGTTTGCCGGGGGAGGGGGGGGCGGGATTTTGTTGAGACAGGGTCTTTCTTTGTCACCTAGGCCAGAATGCAGTGACTCAATCAGCTCACTGCAGCCTCAAATTCCTGGGTTCAAGTGATCTTCACACCTCAGCCTCCCAAGTAGCAGGGACTACAGGCATGCACCACCACGCCCAGCTAAACTCTTTATTTTTATTTTTTGTAGAGACAGAGTCTCACTATGTTGCCCAGACTAGTCTTAAACTCTTGGCCTCAAGTGATCCTCCTGCGTCAGCCTCCCAACGCGTTGGGATTACAGGTGTGAGCCACCATGCCCAGTCAAATTACTCTATTAAACCAATCAACCAGGGTCAGTTTTGGTTTTATGGAAATATTTTGAGAATGGTTGCTTCTTCTAATACAGTCTTGAGACACAGCAGCACTAAAGAGGAAAGCAGACAATAGCTGCAGAGAGCAGCGCTTCCTGGGATCACCTCTGGCTTGGCTTTTTCATGCTGCTATTGCCTTGTTGGTATTCCTGGTCCTCAACCCAATCTCATGAGCACTCCTTCTTAGCCTCCACGTCTCCATCAATTCATACACACTCATGAACTTGTTTCTTATCTGACAATGAGATTCTAACACTCCTGGGAGTTGGGCAGTAAAAAGCACTGATAGCAAACTATTACATTAGCTGGAGCCTTCTACTGCCATCTTGAGAACACTGTTATGTCTCTGTCAGCTTTTGTCTACTTCCCAGGGCCAGTCGACAACCACACAAAAGCAATGGTGGTCTGGCTGCCTCTCCAGGCTCTGCAGAATATCCCATGCTGTTCAAGGTTTGCCATTGGAGTTTTTACTCTCTGCTAAATTTGAACAAACACAATTCTGCTTCCCCACTTCCAAGACACACTGCTGGCCTTAATCAATAATCATGTTGTACTTTTCTCATGCCTGGGACTTGGGATGGCTTTGGGAATAGGAAAATCTCTGACCCCTCTGGTTTGCTACTGTTATTAGAAAGGCCTTAATGTATTTGAAACCTGATTTTTAAGAAAACAATGTTTCTTCAGGTGTGAGACTATTAATGTGTTATTCCTAAGATAAAGTATTCTCCTTACCACATCCAATCTTGACAACGTCTGTGACAGAATCTGAACAAAGGTCTGTAATATACAAACTTACACACTCATTAAACTACAAGGTGTGAACTAAACTGTGAGCTACTCTAGAATAGTGTGAAAGTTTTAATTATGTCAGTTTCCTCACAACCTAGCATGATGCCCGATATACAAAAAGGCCTAAAAAATGATTGAATGACAGAGGAGAGAGAAAGAGAAGAGGAGAGAGGGCTGAATAAATGAACAAGCCATGGGGCCGTGCATCGGAGCTACGAATTTCACATTATAAATTTCCCAAACATATCCATTGCCAGGTGAAAAGATGTGCCTATTGTATTCCTGGCTTTTCCTGACTACCACAGTCTTCTTTGGGTCAGATAATCCATTGGAAGTGTAAATTCCGTGACGTAAAGAAAAACGGACCACATCATCAAAGTCCTCAGTTACCATGCAGGACAGGAACTCACCTATCCATGTTTATAGCAATGTGGCTATTCTCTTCGTGTTTTTAAGGATGCTGCTGTTTGAAGACATCACTGGGCTGCGCAGCCTTCCTGGGTGTCCTCTTAAGTACCCCCACTCACCACTCTGAGTTATCCTAGAACAGCACCAACTCTGGCTATAATAAGCACATGAATTACTTTTTTGAGATGGAGTCTCACCCTGTCACCCAGACTGGAGTGCAGTGGTGCGATCTCGGCTCACTGCAACCTCACCTCCCAGGTTCAAGCAATTCTCCTGCCTCAGCCTCCTGAGTAGCTGGGATCACAGGTGCCCGCCATTACACCTGGCTAATTTTTGTATTTTTAGTAGAGACGGGATTTCACCATGTTAGGCTGATCTAGAACTCCCAACCTCAGGTGATCTGCCCACCTCAGCCTCCCAAAGTGTGAGTTACTTTTAAGTATGAATTACTTCTAAGCTAACATTTGAATGTTAAATTATATAGGGGAAGCTTTTTTTTTTTTTGTAAGTGACTCTTCCTAGCCAAACCAGCTCTATTTTAACAGTTGGCAACACCATTATCTAGTGTTTCCAATGTGGCTAAAAAATTGTATACACTGCACTTTCAGCTGTTTCACTGAAGTTCAAAATCAACACTAACATGCAAAATAAAAACTAATTTTTATTGAGAAGAATTCCACAGAAGTCAGATGTCTTTGAATTAGATATCCAGTAGGAATGACCTTGAGAACAATCGAGACCTTCAACTATGACTGATCTCTACCGGCTGAATGACATTAGGTAAGTAAAGTCATGTCCAAGTTGTCAGAAGGCCAATATAATTACCCGGAAAAGGATGTTAATTTCTCACAACGAGTGGGCAAGCAGATTGCCCCTCAAGGAGTCTGCATTCTAGAAAGAGGAGACAGAAAATAAGCAATAAAGTTGACAAGTTACCTATTATGTTAAAAGATTATAAATTCTGGTCAGGCACGGTGGCTAACACCTGTAATCCTAGCACTTTGGGAGGCTGAGGCAGGCAGATCACTTGAGATCAGGAGTTTGAGACTAGCCTGACCAACATAGCAAAACCCCATCTCTACTAAAAAAAAGAAATACAGAAATTAGCCGGGCGTGATGACACATGCCTGCAATCCCAGCTACTGGGGCTGAGGCATGAGAATCGCTTGAACCCAGGAGGCAGAGGTTGCAGTGAGCTGAGATTGTGCCACTGTACTCCAGCCTGGTGACAGAGTGAGACTCTGTCATATGAATATACACATATATGTGTCATATATGTCATATACACATCATATGTCATATACATGTCATATACATCATATATACGTCATATGTCATATATACATATATACGTCATATATGTCATATATACATCATATATACGTCATATATTTTTTTTTTTAGTAGAGATGGGGTTTTGCTATGTTGGTCAGGCTAGTCTCAAACTCCTGGTCTCAAGTGATCTACCTGCCTCAGCCTCCCAAAGTGCTAGGATTACAGGTGTGAGCCACCGTGCCTGACCAGAATTTATAATCTTTTAACATAATAGGTAACTTGTCAACTTTATTGCTTATTTTCTGTCTCCTCT
>NW_016812332.1:3819567-3867854 GCF_001698545.2 Rhinopithecus bieti | reverse complement strand
TTCTAGAAAGAGGAGACAGAAAATAAGCAATAAAGTTGACAAGTTACCTATTATGTTAAAAGATTATAAATTCTGGTCAGGCACGGTGGCTAACACCTGTAATCCTAGCACTTTGGGAGGCTGAGGCAGGCAGATCACTTGAGATCAGGAGTTTGAGACTAGCCTGACCAACATAGCAAAACCCCATCTCTACTAAAAAAAAGAAATACAGAAATTAGCCGGGCGTGATGACACATGCCTGCAATCCCAGCTACTGGGGGCTGAGGCATGAGAATCGCTTGAACCCAGGAGGCAGAGGTTGCAGTGAGCTGAGATTGTGCCACTGTACTCCAGCCTGGTGACAGAGTGAGACTCTGTCATATGAATATACACATATATGTGTCATATATGTCATATACACATCATATGTCATATACATGTCATATACATCATATATACGTCATATGTCATATATACATATATACGTCATATATGTCATATATACATCATATATACGTCATATATTTTTTTTTTTAGTAGAGATGGGGTTTTGCTATGTTGGTCAGGCTAGTCTCAAACTCCTGGTCTCAAGTGATCTACCTGCCTCAGCCTCCCAAAGTGCTAGGATTACAGGTGTGAGCCACCGTGCCTGACCAGAATTTATAATCTTTTAACATAATAGGTAACTTGTCAACTTTATTGCTTATTTTCTGTCTCCTCTCTCTAGAACGCAGACTCATATAAATTCTATTGGAAAAGAAAAGTTCTACAAGGTGACGGCTGGGAAATGTGTCAGGAAGAGTAGTGTTAAGTAGTCCAGGGCAGCCTTCATTGAAAGGTCAGGGTTCAGCAAAGACTTGAAGGAGGTGAAACTTGGAAGAAATGCTGTGAAACTTCTTAAGACCGTTTGAGTCACTATGACCTCAGCACCAGAATAAATTGGTCTTCAGGATCGCAATAGAGACCCGGGGGCTAATGACAAGAAAGAAGGCAAATCCTAGCAGTTCTGTGCTCTTCATCAGGGTCAGGTGCAGGCCCTCCTTCTGCACCACTGTTCAGCAATGCTCCCTGGTCACGCACTCCAGTGCTGTTTGAGAGCCGGGATGCTGAACAGGCATTTGGATGACGAAGGCCCCTCTCCTTCTGCTGCCTCTCTAGTGTTTTTAGGTGCCCAGCATCATCCTCCATGGTCAATTTCAAGGGAAGCTTTCTATTAGGTTCATTCTTATTAAATAAATTTGTATATCCATACTTGAGATGATATGTAATGGTGATGAAAATTGATATCAGGACATATTTCTACATTCACAAAACTGAACTTTGATCTGACAGTTTTACCACTGAACAGACTTAAACCACACCCACAATCTATAATGGTTAATAGATCAAGTGATTACCCAGCACTATAAAAATCATTTTAACAATACCATAAGCTTAGATTGACAGTACGTCTATAAATACCCATGCGCTTTGGATTTTACTATATTATACATTATTCAGACATTGCCTGCACTTGCATATTTTAAAAATATTTTGTAATGTTCTCCCTTGTCTCTGGCTCTCCAACAGATCTGGCTCACCTTAGCCCAAACTCACTGCTGTCGACTGAGATAGTCAAAAGCCTTCCAGTTCTCTCCGGTTGTTCCTGCAGTTTACTTCCTTTCACTAATTCCACATTCTCTTGTCCACCCTGGTTTCTCTCTTCAACCCATGTGAATTCAGAGCCCAGCACCTACACGGGTTTTTTTATTGTGGTAAAATATACAACATAAAATTTATCATTTTAAAGTACACAATTCAGTGACATTTGCAATGTTATATAATCATCACCACTGTCTAGTTCCAGAGCTTTTTAATGGGAAAAACAGAAACAGAAATGGCATAACCATAAGCAGTCACTACACATTTCCCATGGGCAATCACTCATCTGCTTTCTGTCTTTATAGATTTGCCTCCTCTAGGCCAGGTGCAATGGTTCATGCCTGTAATCCCAGTACTTTGGGAGGTGAAGGCACGCAGATCATTTGAGGTCAGGAGTTCGAGACCAGCCTGGGCAACATGGTGAAACCCCATATACACTAAAAATACAAAAATTAGCTGTGTGTGGTGGCCCATGCCTGTAATCCCAGCTACTAGGGAGGCTGAGGCAGAAGAATTGCTTGAACCCAGAGGTGGAGGTTGCTGTGAGCCAAGAGCGTACCACTGCAGTCCAGCCTGGGTGATAGAGTGAGATTCTGTCAAAAGGAAAGGAAAGGGAAGGGGAGGGAAGGGGAGGGGAGGGGAGGGAAGGGAAAAGATTTGCATTCTCTGAGTATTCCATATGAATGGAATATAAATCGTTGGCTTTTGTATCTGGTTCCTTTCACTTAGCATAGTGCTTTCAAGGTTTATCCACATGTAGCATGTACAGTACTTCTTCCTTTCAATGACTGAATAATATTCCATTGTATGGATGTACCATATTTGTGGGTCCATTCATCTACTGATGGACAGTTGGGGTCTTTTTGTCTTTTGGCTTTTGTGAATGGTGCTGCTAAGGACATTCATGTTCATGTTTTTGTTTAAACACCTGCTTTTAATCCTCTTATATTAGATTTTATTTTTGAGCTTCTCACTCCAAGCATGATACAAAGTTGGTGACTTTACTGATGATGTGGGAGATAAGAAGGAAGACTTAAGAGGAGTCACATTACAAAGAAAGCCACCTTCCATCATCTCTTCAGCTCCAGGTTCTGAGTTTCCTGCAGGGGCCAGAGACAAATCTTTCACCTTTTCACTCAGATTTGTTCTCTTCCCAGTGAGGTCCCTTGAGGTATCAATTTTTACTCCGAAAAGGTTTATCAAGGAAATTCTTATAAACAAAAACAGCCTTCTTGCTGAAAGGAATTCTGCTGAATATAATTTTTTCTTTCATCTGGTTACATAAGGACCTTTGCAGAACTGGCATGGGTCTATAAGCTGATAAATCCAAGAAGCCAGAAGGCACAGATCAACAGGGATTTCCTATGGTGAAGGAGATACACTCACTGGCAGTACAGGTAAATATAGGTACCCTATTGATTATTTGCATACTAATAGTCGATGAAATTGGAACCTAAATCAAGAAAAGCATCTTTGGGATGTCTGATATAGACAGATGCAAGAGAGTATAAAGCTCCCAAACAGCCTGTAATCCCAGCACTTTGGGAGGCCGAGTCAGGCAGATCACAAGGTCAGGAGATCGAGACCATCCTGGCTAATGCAGTGAAACCCTGTCTCTCTAAAAATACAAGAAATTAGCCAGGCATGGTGGTGGGCTCCTGTAGTCCCAGCGACTCAGGAGGCTGAGGCAAGAGAATGGCGTGAACCTGGGAGATGGAGCTTGCAGTGAGCCAAGATGGCACCACTGCACTCCAGCCTGGGCAGCAGAGCAAGACTCCATCAAAAAAAAAAAAAAAAAAAAAAACTCCCAAACAAATCAAAGCATCAAAGCAGTGGGACATTCTGACTGTTTGGTAAAGGTCTAGGTCCCCAACACGTTTCACAGTTTGCCCCTGTTCTGGCCTTGTCTCCCCCAGCCAACCAACAAGGGATAGGACAAGATCACCAGAAAATCCAGTGTTTGGCTAGAATCAGAACAGAGGGGTTACTCAGCTTGTCACAGCTGCTGAGATAGAAATGCTCAACAATTGTGCATTTAGCTGCAGACAATTTGAAAAAAAGGACATTACTTTCCTGTCGAGTTTAAGTCAGTGAACTTATTGATTCCTACTATGTGCTGGACCCTCTGTGAAGCATCAGAGATACACTCCTGAGAATCAGACATGGCCCATCTCTCAAAGAATTCACATGTAGTAGGGAGAGAAAGAGAGCCAAACAAACACTTGCTGTTGTGTAAAACTAGACTGAACACAAGTTGATACAGAAGATAGAGAAGTACTGGGATGATGGAATAACAAGCACGTGACATGACATGAGGAGACTATTGTTTATACACAAGCCGTTTCAGGTCAGCCTCTTCTATCTTCTTTGTTGTGGAATATTTCAAGCCTTTATGATTCTCATGTGATCTCCTAAATTTATTTGCTAACTGGTCGTCCAGCCACTAGTCTATCCTTTCTACGGGGTACCCTCCAATCTGTCACCAGGCTTACTCATATAAAATTCAAACCTGATAATGGTGACCAATTACAGCATATTCTATGAGCCAGGCATTAAGTGTTAAAAATTGCTAAATTGTGTTACAAATATTATTTCATTCTATCCTTATCTTACAAACAAGGAAACTGAATGACAGAGTTAAATAATGTGCTCAATTATCCAGCTAGTAAAGTTAGTGATGAGCTAAGTGGCAGAGCTAGGATTCAAAACTAGTTGTGTCTGAATCCTATTTTGTACACCCTTAACTATTACCATACTTTGTCTCCTCTATTAGGAAAAAATATTAGTGGTGTAAAACTGATTTAAACAGAAAAGGGGGGTTATTAAAAGAATACCAAGTGTAGTAGATGTAGAAAACCACTTCAGATGTAGAAAACCACAAGAGAATGTTGTTCCCACCCTAAGAACATGAAAAAAGTAATAATTTAGTTTATAAAACTTTAACTTTTGTTGAGCCTATCACACCACAAGGACCTGCTAAAAGCTGTAGGTACGATGTGTAAACCAAGAAAAAACCTTCAGCGTTCTGGACTACTCCCAAAGTATAAGGTAACGGCCACTCACCACCAGAAGAAGTTGAAGTCTGTGGTGCACTTAAGGTAACCAAAGGAAAACAAAACTCAAGCCCAGCTAAACTGCTGACTAGATTGACTCAACTATCCACAGTAATGGCCTGACAGAATACAAAAGCATGCCCAATTCTGATTTACCTCAGTCTCTTCTGTTCTACACACAGTGTTCAGCAACCAGTGAAAAATTATACAAGTATCACAAAAGGCAAAAAAGAAAAGTAAAAACAACATTTTCAAGATACAAAGCAGTCAACAGAACCAGACCCATAAATGTCCCAGATGTTGAAACTATCAGAATAGAATTTTTTTTTTTTTTTTTTTTTTTTTTTTTTTTTTTTGTTTTTTTTTTTTTTTTTTTGTGGAGACAGGGTCTCACTCTGTCATCCAGGCTGGAGTGCAATGGTGCAATCATGGCTCACTGAAGCCTCGACCTCCTGGGTTCAAGCAATCCTCTCACCTCAGCCTCAGGTAGCTGGCACTACAGGCACATGCCATCACACCTGGCTAATTTTTTAAAAAAATTTTTTGTAGAAATGGGGTCTCCCTATGTTGCCCAGACTGGTCTTCAACTCCTGGGCTCAAGTGATCCTCCTCTGCCTCAGCCTCCCAAATCGCTGGGATTACAGGTATGAGTCATCACACCTGGCCTGGAATGGAATTTTAAAATAGCTATAATTAATGTGTTAAAAGCTAGTGGAAAAAGTGAACAACATCCATAAACAGATGGAAACTTTCAGCAGATCAATAGAAATTAATTTTTAAAATTCAAATGAATATTCTGGACATTAAAAGCAATATTGGAGAGGAAATGTTCCTTTAATAGATTTATCAGCAGACTAAATGCTCTAGAGAAAAGAATCGATGAACTTGAAACAGGTAAGTAGAAATTATGCAAACTGAAGCATCAGGAGGAAAAAGAGTAGAAAATAAGAGCACAGGATTAATTGAAGATGTAAAAGGAAAGGAGATAGAGAATTAGGGCAGAAGAAAATATTTGAAAAGATAATGGCCTTAAATTCTTCAAATTAGTGAACCACAGATCTAGGAAGCTCACAGAACCCCAAACAGAATTAGCAATTTTAAGACACACACTCCCCACACCCAACAGACACATCAAACTACTAAGAATCAATATCAAGAGATAAGCTAGACAGCATCCAGAGAAATATGAAAGATTACATAATAAGGAAGAAAGGTAAGATATACAGCAAACTTTTTGTCAAAAAATATGAATGTCAGAAGATAATAGAAGTGGCATTATTTATTTGCTGAAAGGAAAAAAAGGAGGAGTTAACACAGAATTCTATACCCAGCAAGCATCTTTAAAAAATAATGACATAAAGCCTTTTTCAGAAAAAAAAATGAATTGCCAGCACTAGTACACAACAAGAATATTAAAGACAGGAAGACTGTGAAGCCAGATGGAAATTTTGATTTATACAAAGAATTGAAGAATCCTGAAGATGGTAAAAAATGGAAGTAAAAAAAGTTTGCTCTTTTTAAATGATTATTGACTGTTTAAGGCAAAACAGTAACTATATATTTTGAGGTCATAACATGTTTGGAAGTAAAAAACAAAACAATAGCACAACGAATGGAAGGGAGGAAATAAAAGCATTTTTTTATTTAAGAGAAGTGATAGAAGATGTTTTAAGGTCAAGTGTGAAGAGTTAAAGATGTACATTGTGAACCCAAGAGCAACAACTTTAAAAAAATATGTAACTTATAAGCAAATAGTAGAAATAAAATGTAATTACTGAAAATACCCAATAACTTGAAAAGAATATAGGAAAAGAGGAGAATAAAAACAAAGTGGACGGGACAAGTGGAAAACTAGCAAGATAGGTAGATGTAAAAATTAACCACATGAATGATCACATGAAATGTAAATGACCTAAGAATTAAAAGATAGAGATTGTCAGATTGAAAGAAAAATCTATTGACAAGGAGACTACTTTAGTATAAAGACATATATGTATTACATGTTAAAGAATGGGAAAAGATATACTGTACTCTACAAACACGAAACAAAAAGGAGCCAGAAAGACCATATTAATGTCAAAAAGACATCAGAACAAATAATATTTCCAGAGATAAAGCGAAGCATTAAATATAGATAAAAAGGTCAATTCACCAAGAAGACATAAGAATTTTGAATGTCTTTGCACCTAATAACAAAGGCTTCAAAATATATAAAAGACAACTGATGAAAATCAAAGGAAAAACAGACAAATCCACAACTATATCTGGAGACTTCAACACACTCTTTTCTTAGTATTTGATAAAACAAGTACCAAGAAAATATTTGCAGTCATATAGATGACTTGAACAACACCATCAACTAATTTGACCTAACTATTAATAAATCCTCCACCCAAAAGCAGCAGAATAAACTTTTTTTTTTTTAGTTCACATGGAACACTCATAAGGATAGACTATAGTTTGGGCCATAAAACAAATCAAGAAATTTTAAAGAACTGAAATTATACCAAGTATGTTCTTGGAACAGAGTAGAATTAAATGAGATACCAATAACAGAAATATATTTGGAAGATCCCCCCAAAGATTTGGGAACTAAACAATACATTTCTAGATAACCTTGGAGCCAAAAAAGAAATTATAAATAAATTAGTAAATATTTTCAATGGAATGAAAATGAAAATACAACATATCAAAATTTTGTGGAATACAGTTAAAGCAGTGCCTGGAGATAAATTTATAGCATTAATCCCAGCACTTTGGGATGCTAAGGCAGGATAATCACTTGGTTGAAGACCAGCCTGGGCAACATGGCAGGACTCTACATCTACAAAATAAAAATAAAAATTAGCCAGGCTTAGTGGTGCATGACTATAGTTCCAATTACTCGGGAGGCTATGGTGGGAGGATCACTTGAGCCCAGGAGTTCAAGGCTACGGTGAGATATGATCATGCCACTGCACTCTAACCTGGGCAACAGTGAAGACTTGTCTCTTAAAAAAAGAAGAAAAGAAAAAGAAAAAAGGTCTTTAATCAATTATCTAATCTTTCACATTTATGAATTAGGAAAATATCGCTTCTCAGCCTCTTGAATAAGATCAAGTTTAAAAAACTAGGAAAAGAAGACCGGGTGAAAGAAAAGTAGGAAGAAGGGAGGAAATGATAAAATAAGAGCAGAAACCATGAAATGGGACACAGAAAAACCAGAAAATTCATGAAACCAAAAGCAAGTTCTTTGAAAAGTTCAATAAAATTTATAAACATTTTGCCAGGCTGTTCAAGAAAAAAGAAGGAAGATACAAACTATCGATACCAGAAATAAAAGAGGAAATATCACCACATATCCTACAAATATTAAAAGAATAATAAGGAAAAATAAAGAACAACTTTAGGCTAACTTAGATGCACTGGATGATTTGCTCGAAATCAATTGTATATACTAACCACAAACAGTTGGAAATTTAAATTTAAAAACAATATCATTTACAAGAGTCTTATAAAACATGACATACTTAGGAATAAATCTAACAAAAAATGCATAAGACACATACATTGATTATGAAACATTACTGAGAGAAACTGAAGACCCTAATAAATAGATAAATCATATTCATAGTTCAGACTATCCAATATTATTATATTTCATAACTTATAACTTTCTGCAAAGACTTCTTAGGACACAAAAGATCATGAACTATAAAAGTTAATTATACCTCTTCAAAATTAAAATTCAGCTCTTTGAAAAGTAGTGTTAAGAAAATAAAGACAAGCCACAGACTTGGAAAAATAGTTGGAAAACAAATATCTGATCATAGACTTGTATTAGAATAAAGAATTCCTATAATACAATGATAAATATGCAACACAATAAAAACTGGGCAAAATATTTAAACATGCATTTCACCAAAAATGATGTATGGATGCAAATAAGAACATGAAAAGATGTTCAACATTAATAGCTTTTAGAGAAATGCAAATTAAAGCCACCATGACATATCACTACACACCTACTAAAATGACTAAAATTATATGACTGACAATCCCAATTGCTGTTGAGGACTGCAGAGCAAATGGAACTTACATACATTGCTAGTGGGAATGCAAAAGGGTATAATCTTTGGAAAACAATGTGGCAGTTTTTTATGAAGTTTTACACTTTCCATATGACCCAGTGATCTTTCCTAGGTATTTACCAAACAGAAAAAAAAAAATTGCATGAATGTTCACAGTATAATAGTGTTATTCCTAATAGCCCAAAACTGGAAAGAAACCAAATGTCCATCAACTAGTGAATATATAAACAAATGGTGATATAACCAAACAATCTAATAACAACAATAAAAAGAAATAAACTGACATATACAACAACATGAATTAATCTCAAAAGCATTGTGCTAAATGAAAAAAAATCTCAGACACAACAGCTTCATGCCATATGATCCATTTATATGAGTGCTTGGAAAAGGCAAAACTTCAGGAACAAAAATTCAAATTAGAGGTTGCCGGGAGTGAATAGGGAGGGAGTTGACTTCAAAGGGGCACAAGGGAACTTTCTGGCCTAATGGAAATAGTCTATATTTTATGGTGGTGATCACACAACTATATATGTCAAAACTCATTGAACTATAAGTTTTAAAAGGGTACATCTTACTCTAAGTCAAACCTTAAAAGACATGACTTAAAATTTTTTTAAAACATTAGGCAGCACATTGGATCTCTTGGAGAGCTAAAAAGCCAGGTTTGGAAGCTATGCGGCCAGCAGCAATGCCCAAATTCATGCTGAGGAGATGGTGAGGGGAAAGCATCATTGCTCCTGCTGGGCAGAGACACAAAAACTTCCATCACCACCCTGAACCAGTGGACACTTAACCCTGACCCTCACGTGGTTGCCCTCTGCTGCTTCTAGAACCGATGGCTCCATCTCCAGAAATGGATCTTGCTTGAGGTCTCTGCTTCTTCATGTCACTATTCAGTCTGGAGTGGAGACATCTGATTGGCAGAGCCCAGGTCATGTGCCCATTCCTGAACTTCGAGGAAGACTGGAAAGAGGGTACATCACACTTTCAGCACCTATAGCAGGGGCCTACTTGCATCGTAAGGTGGGGAACTCCTCTAACACAGAAAGCCAGTTCTCCACCATCTCTCCAGCATCATTCTTTGCTGGCCAGCCAAGAAGGGTGCAAAATGTTCACTATACCTCCCATATCATAATCCTAAGAATTTTAGATGACTGTTCAGTGCTTGAAGGACAAAATCTGAATTCTTTTCTTGCCATACAAAGCCTGACCCTAATCTTTCTTTCTAACCTCAATGCCTACCTTTCGCTCTACCATCTGGCTGGCTTGCCTCACTCAGGAGCTGTTGCTGCCCCTCTCAAGCCCTTTATTCGCATGGCTCTGGGGCTCTGCTATGCTTGAAATGTCCTCCCTCTTGTCTCCATCAGGGAAGCTCCTACTCATTTGTCAAAGCCCACTTCAGGGAAGCCTGCCCAAATCTATGGGTCACATCAACCAGGCCCTCTCTGCACTCTGCTCTTTTATAGCATTTAGTAGGTACTAAATTAATAAATGGTTGGTGGGTGAGAATTATCCTTCTCCAAAATCAAAGCAGCAGCTCTTACGAGCAAGATGTACTTTAAAATTTAAATAAATAAAATTTAAAACTCTACTTGCACAGTCAAAACAAGTAATGTTTTTGGTATTTTCCGGAAATTCTGAACAAACAGGTGACCTTTGGCCCAATATCCTTATTTTTCACTGTGTCCTGAAGGTTATCTCTGAGCAAATGAGTAAAGTTAAGACATATCTGACAATTTTCATTAAGCCAAGAAATACAGAGAAACGAAACACACTCAGATCCCAAAGGGGCCCAAGACCAGGTCCAATCTAAGCCTAAGTGGAGATGGGAGCATGGTATGCAGCTGAAATTTGATGTGAAATGCTTCTCAGTGATAACTGGTAAAATCAGCAATTACATTGGAGATCCTAAATTACTCCCTGCAAAACAAACAAATGAAATATAGCTAGTGGGTACAGCTGATCTGAAACTCAAATAACTGCCTCGTTTTTATTTCTGTCCCCATTGAATGACACAGCCAATGACACGAGACATGAAGAAAAGGGAGTTCCAAGGAAAAGCATGCTGGGGATGACCCCCACCAGAATCCCTAGTGGTGCGGTGGGCAGATCCCACTGTCTCCCACATTTCACATCCCTAAATGGTGCCACTGGTACTTACACTAGGTGAGAATTCACTGATCAACTCCGTGTAACCTGGACCTCTAGTCTGCCTTGTATTCCTGTGTTTGGACATTCTTCCCTCTACAAAGGTCTCTTCACGTTAATTTATTCTTCTTTCCTTGTTTAAGATGGCAGGGTGCCCTTCGCTTTCTTTCATCTTTGCTTTTCTCTCTACAGTAGCCTCTGAGCATATAAGGTTTTTGAATCCCTTATTTGTGGATTTTTAAATTTTGGTTTCATTTTTCAGGTTTCTTGAAGGCTGTGTGAAGCCCTCCACTCTCCCCACACATATAATATGTTGCCCTCTTTCTAGATGGGCTCCAGTAATGCTAATTTCAGCCAACTGGCAGGCAACGAGTGGAAGTTGATGGCCAGAAGATCGTAAGAAAAAAAACAATTAGAGAAATTGTGTTCAGCCAGGTTAAAAAAGTCGCGGTGGACATCCGGAGAGGCCAGAGGTACCAGTCAGGAGCTGGAGTCACTGCTGCAAGGACCCCGCCACCTCCTCCCACCTGCAACAAAGGAGCTCCATGGCTGCCATGCTAGGTCACCCCGACCGTTCACCTCACAGGGCCTGAGAACAACTCTCAGGGGCAAGAGAAATGATCAAGGTACCCGGTTCCCAACAACCATTCCTAAGAACTTGTAGAGCAGAACATTAAAAACAACATTTTTTTTTTTTTCACAAGGGAGAAAGGCTAAAGTCATTAGCAAAGGAAAATCTCAAGAGATATCATTACTTTCCCAAACAACCTCTCTAGGCTTGGGAACACATACCGTACCCATTTTGTACCCAGAGAGAGAAAAAAAAACTTTATAACCTTACAAAAAAGTTACATAAACAACCCTATCCTCTTTGTTGGTTCCTTTTTTAACAGGGATTGTTTTGAAAATAGATAATTTTACTGATCCTGGAGCCAAGAATTGTTGCTCTGTCTTAAGGAACTGTTGGATGCCCTTTTTGGCAGGATTGTTTATTTGTCTAAGATTATGCATGTTTGCTGGGGACATAAAAATGAGCTCCGGATTGGAGATGGCTGCACCTGAGTGGCAGGGCTTGTTGGAGCTGATGCATGGCCTGGCTCCCAAGGAGCTCCAGCCTGCTCACTCACCATTCACTCTTAGTTCCCTCAAATCAAGGCTCTCCCTTATCCAGGACACAGAGATGAGTGGGGAGGGTGGGGGCGAGGGGAGACGTTAACAATGTCTTTACAGTCATACTCATCAAGTAAGTGTCACAAAGACAAGGAACATAACTCCTAAAGTATGGGGAGGCAGGAAGGCAAGAGGAAAGGGAAGATGAGAGAAAAGGTAAACCATTGGGTAAAACTCAGCAAGATAGAGCTAGTTGTTTTGAGGTGATTATTTCCAGTAAACGGACATACCACAGAAAGAAATGGAGAAAGCTCCAAGAGCACGGTGGTTTGAAACGGGTACACGCCACAGGAACCTGGTTAGTTCTACTTCGACATTCCTGACTCAATCTCAAAAGAGATGTTTCCGATTATCCCAAAGGAAATGGTTAGAGAATCAATGCAACACCGAAGTATGGTTACGATTATGCAAAATAATAGGATACAACCTAGTGGGAAGGTCTTGAACAGTGCATAAAGCTTATGCTTTGATGCAAATCTGCTTGAAATATAAGAATAGAAACTTCTCCTTCAAATGTACGCTCCTCGATGTAAAAACACAAAAGCTCTGAGACAGTTAAACTTCCTTCAAATAAGAATGCATCCCACAGATGTTCTTTGTGAGACAGATATCTACAAAAAATTCTCCTACTAAAATCACAAGCCTCTGCAGTTTTTTTCTCTCGAATTATGGCCACTCAGATAGTAATTTTGATATTAAATGCTCCTCCCTAATAAAAGGACAAAAAGCAAAATCTTTGAGGACTTATATGTAGTGTTTAATACCGTTTGTTTTTAAACCGTGTTTTCAATGTTCGATTCTTCTATGCAATACCACCTCAAAAATAACCAAGTTCTTTCCTTAAATATTGAAACATCCCCAGAGTAGAGACTTGTTCACTGCTCTGACCCCTCTGCCAAGCACAGAGCCAAGCTCACAGTGGTGCCCAACAAATATAAGCTGAATTATCATTAATATGAACAAACACAAAATTACAACCACTTTCTGGGCAATGCCTTTCCTACAAATATTCTTCAGAGTAATTTCTGAGCAGAGGGGAATGTTCTTAAATTGGCACATCAAGATTCAGAAAATGAGCTGAAGCTCTGCACTTGTTGATTTACAAAAACACATCGATTTTATTAATTTTGAGCTGAGAATCAGCTTTGGAACATGAGAGGAGGCAGAAACGTGGGCTTGCTGATTCTTCAGAGACCCTGCCAGTCAGCAACTCCTGTACCTCAACACAACTGCATTCTTTGCTATTTTTCTTGGAAAACCTTGACAGTGTGCAGTGAGGGTGTCTTATCAGCTTCCAGGTGGAGGCAATGTGCCCAGCCACTTCAAACAGGGAAGTGGGGCAGGGAAATGGAACCCAGGATGTGCCTGCTGAGGCTAGGGGCTTTGCAGATACAATATCAGACTATTTCCATGTCACCTGGACTTCCCACTGTCTCCTTTGATTTTTAAAAGCCTCAGAAGCACATATAACGGAGGGTTTTGTTTACCTTTAAGGATGAAATAACAGAAAAACAAACAAGCAAATAGGCTGCACTACCTCTTCTCACTCTACCAAACCTGTGTTGACTCTTTGTGATCACATTGATGGAGACAAAAAAGAAGAAAAAAAGAGATTGTCCTACAGTCTAACGCAGACATACCTTCTATGAGGATTCCATGCTCTCATGGTGTTTAAAATGCTGTTTTCTACTGCTCTGAGATCATCCATCTCTCTCCCTTTCTTCTCTAGTGTTCAAGATTAATGTTCCCTTCCTTCGTCCCTTCCACATGCCGTGCTGAAAGAAATAAAGACCAAAACAAATACAAAAGGGTAGGAAAGAGTCAGAAATGTGACATTTCTTTTGGTCCTTATGTCTTCCCACATTGCTGCTGAGGCTCTGGGATTTCCCCAAGGACTGCTCTTCTGCACATACTGTTTTTCTGACACCTTTTTAAGGGGCTGTGCCCTTTCACACTGAGAGAAAACTGTTCCTGTATCCCTTCTCCCCAGCTGCTTCAAAATCTACGATAATCTCTACAACCTTCTGAAAACAAACAACTATATATTCTTTGATGTGCCAATAGGGTTCAGTTTAGCAGTGATTCACATATCGTACTGCATTTTGAACTGGCGGCTTCCATTTGTGAGCTACTGCTGAATACTCATCTCTTGAATTCTCCAACCTAATTTGCTGTTTTCTGTGCTGTTGAGAGGCATAATCCCCTTTCCATCTCAGTTACGTTTTCAGCGCAGTCTGGAGGTCATCCTCCTTTCCTCTCTAAAATCCCAGGAAAAGCTCTCCTGGATTTTGGCTTCTCAATATCAGTGGTTGAGAAACATGCTGCAGCTTCAAACTACAAAATAGTTGGGGTGATCTTAGCTATATAACAGGCTGAGGAAAATGGCAAGGAATGCCAAGACTATGAAAGTTTTCAACAGAATTTGCAGAATTAGAATCTGAGAGCTACTAATTAAATTTGTTCATGCGTTCACACACTAATTCACACATATTCTGAGGGTATAATTCACTGCCATGCAATGTGCTAGAGGCTGAGGAATGTCCTTTATGATACATTTGGCAGCATAAAAATCTTCCCCACCATTGTCTGATTTCAAATATGAAATGTAGAGTGCTTCCTCTAACTTCATCTGTCCAACAATATTATGGTGTAATAGATTATATTTAATAAGTTCTATGCCATATCCCTTGGGGGGATACAAGTTTGACTGCATATATCCAGACACCGGGGAAGCAGCTTTCTCATTAGATGACGAGATTGTCAAGGCACTCTGCAACTGCCCTGTTCTGTTGACTGTATACAGACTTAAAGACAAACCACTGACCCAGGCCCATTCAAAGCATCAGCTTGTTAACGAGGACCGAAGCCTAAGTCTGGTTATGGTCACATAGCACCCAGATCATGTAAGGACTGGGTCAGCAGCACTTCCCGGTAACGCAGAGCTAAATGGTCCCACTGAACTCTGCTGCACAGACAGTATTTGGTCCAAAACACATGGGTCATCCAAGAAATATGAAGCCAAATTAAGGCGGCCAGAATTCCCTTTGAAAGGCCAGCAGACAGCATGGTGCCAGCATGGCATCAAGCTCCAGACCAACATCAACTTCTATAAATCAGTGGTAGGAGGATCTAACTTCTTTTAATGTAGGATAAAACTTGGACCCACCACAGATGTCACATCTGACTTCTTCCTCAGTCCCTCTAGTGTTCCCGGTCAGCACTCCTGACTATTAAATAACAGATCCAAAGTCACTTCAGTCCTGGGATGTGATCAGTCCACCAAAACTGGAGCCACAATTTACTGTAGTGTAAGTCCATAGACCACACAGTCACAACAGAAAATCACAGCAGCAGTTACCTTGGGGGGCTACTAGCTGGGGGAGAGCATGTGAGTGTTTTTTAGGTGGTGGTAATAGAAGTGAGAGACACACACCATGCAATTACTAACTAGCACAGTGTCAATTTCACATTAATGTTTTCTCAGAAAGAAAACAAGAAAGTTTGGGTTGGGTTTCTTGATTTTTTTCTAGATAATTTAGGTGTTCAGTAAATCTTAAACACCATTATTCTGCTAAATACCTCCCCACCCTCCTCCTCTTCACCTCTCTGAAACAACTGATGACTAAGAGCAAATACCCAGCCAAACCAATAGTGGTATCATCAAATCGCGGTGACAAGGGCTTACCAGCAAACCTGTGCTATATGATTTTTTTTTAAGGTAACTGGAGGATAATTACACACTAATAGAGGAAGGATTCCAAATGTCCAGGTTTTCATTCAAAGGCTTTTTCTGCTAGGTAATAGCAAAGGAAAGATATTTAAAATGAAGCCAGGCTAAACTACTTTACTGATGAGGCAGTCCTAATAAAGCCAGAAACCCGTAAGATTTAATTGAAAGTTATAAACTATGAAAGTAAAGACTCAGCTTAGTGTTACAGGGGTGGGAAAAGAAAGTGCACTAATTAAGACATACTGCCCTGTTATATTCAGGTGGTCCATTCAGAAATCACAGTTCTTAACCAAAAAGCAAGGACATTTACTTTTAGAAACATTCCAACAGAGAAATTCAGTACAATAAAAGAGATGGGGAAAGTGGAAAAACAAGTTCACAAGTTTGGTGCTTTGAGCTTGTATTGAATTCATAATTTTGAAAAACAAATGTATGATATTTCATTACATAAACCTAAAACTCATGGAATGGTAACACAAACTCACAATGAAAAAAGCCAAAGATAATGGTGAGCTATAAATTCCATTAGAGTACATCTAGTTTACCCACTCCCCCTTTATAGATAGAAAGAACAGAAGCCACACCTAGGGATGAGGACAAACCATAGGTTTGTCAACGACAGCAAGCTTAATGCCACACAAAACCCTAATACCTCTGAGATGGCTTCCTCGCTACACTGGCTTTGCCATCTTTCCAAAACTACATCTGGTTTGTAGAAGACTTGAAGATGGTCCAGAGAAGAGCAACAAAACTTTCTGGAAGAATGTGAAAGAGAAGCCACAAAGAAAGGATGAATAACAAATGGAACAGAGCAAACAACTCCATAGCAGATGCAGTTACTAGGTAATGGTTTCTCTGATACCCCCAAAGGGTAAATACATGCCTCTCTACATACCTATACAATTGTTTTTTGAGCATCTTAATCATTTTTAAAAGTGCAGTTCAGTGGCATTAAGTGCATTCACATTGTTGTGTTACCATCACTACCACCCATCCACAGAACTCTCTTCATCTTGAAATATTAAAACTCTGTTACCATTAAACAATAAATCCTCTTTCCCCCTTCCTCCAGCCCCTGGCAACCACCATTCTACTTCCTTTCTCTATGGATTTGACTACTCTAAGCACTTTATATAAGTGGAATCATACAGTAGTTATCCTTTTGTGACTGGTTTTTTCACTTAGCTTAATGTCCTCAAGCTAAAGGATTGTTTTTAAGAAGGCATTTAATAACGATTAGCTGAGGATGCCCACCAGCTGTTTTCCATCTTCCATAAGAACAAAGAAAACAAGTTTAAATTGTTAAAGAGAAAATGAGTTTGAATTGCAAGGGTAGACAAAGTTGTCAGATACTAGAATATAAACTTTATAGACGTCTTTACTTAGAGAAGTGCTATAAACAATAATAGGTTTACATATATTGAGTTGACTTATTTCCTTATAAGATCTCTTAAAAATTATGAAATGAGGTCAGAGACAGGGGCTCACACCTGTAATCCCAGCACTTTGGGAGACTGAGGCAGAAGGATCACTTGAGCCCAGGAGTTCGAAACCAGCCTGGGCAACATAGGGAGACCCCCCCCCAACCAAAACAAAAACAAAACATTTAGCCAGATGTGGTGGCACACAGCTACTCTCTGGTCCCAGCTACTCTGGAGGCTGAGGCAGGAGGATTGCTTGAGCTCAGGAAGTCGAGTCTACATTGGGCCATGTTTGCTCCACTGCACTCCAAGCTGGGCAACAGAGAGACCCTGTCTCAAAAACTAAAATAATGAAATGAATTCAATAAGCCCTAACTGAGCCTTTGATTGTAATGGTGTGGGCACTACTAAAGAAACAGAACATATCTGTTCCCTTGAAATGCAAACAATTTACTCTGGGAAACAATATAACTTTCTATAAAATTCTTATGGTACTTAACTATTTTTAACATAATCCAAGGATAGCAAATAGCTTTCAACTTCAAGCTCCAACTCTCATAAACTGTTAGAGGCTGCCTAAAGCTCTGTGATGAATTCTGCATCCAAGACAGAGCACAGAAAAAACACAGTGATTATCGTTTGTCCTGGGTCAAGAAGAGACCAGCAAGGGTTAGGGTGCCATAATCTTGCCATTCTTGTCAAAACTCTTATATTTTGTCAAGCATTATTGTTGCTTAGCACTGTTTAATACTTGTTTCATGTTTCTCTGGCTACCGTGAGCTTAACAATGGTCATCAGTACTGCATTTTCTACTTATTTGCAATGCTCATAATGTGCATCAGATAAATATACGTGACGAACAGATACCAAGGCAATTACCTCATCATTTACTTGTGCTGGGATCCTATCTTCCCTTCTCTTCTTTTGGTCTTTGTTCCGTCAATATTTCTTCTCTTTCCTTCATCTTTATCCTTTTCTTCATCCTTTCGTCCTCTTTTATCATATTCTTTTTAAGAGTCAGTGACTCTTTCCCACATAGCATATGAACATGCTTCACCTCTTCCATAATTGAAAAACAACTGCCATTCCTAAGCCTGTGTGTTCCCAAATTCTAGGTTATCTTTTCTCTTGTCCTTCACATTGAAACATAAATACGGTGTTCTCAACTGGCTGCCGGGAGGTCATCCTCACCCACCTCCTCTTTCAAGCACTGCAGTCAGGGCTTTACCTCATGTAACCACCTGAAACCGTTTTAATAACCATTTCTCCATTAGTGCCCAAATTCAATGCACTCTTTTTTGCCTTTATAGAGCTTGCTATCTGTGGCTATCAGATGCCCTTAACCCCTTCATCCTCATCATAAGTATTTCATCCCTTGACTTTGGTTACTTACATTCTCCTGGTTATTTCTCTTCCCTTTCTGGCTGCTCCTGACCACAATTTGAGTAGCTGTGTCTCCAAGAGTCAGTACCTCTTCTCCTCTCACCATACAAACACTTTCTGAGCATTCTCTTCAACAACCGTCACTTATCTCTGATTATCCAACTGTCTCCTACACAATCCAACTGGATGGTCCCCACACACTTCTTTTTTTTTAGACAGAGTCTCTCTCTGTCACCCAGGCTGGAGTGCAATGGCACGATCTCAGCTCACTGCAACCTCCGCCTCCCAGGTTCAAGTAATTCTCCTGCCTCAGCCTGCCGACTAACTGGGATTACAGGTGCCCAACACCACACCCGCTAATTTTTGTATTTTTAGTAGAGATGGGGTTTCACCACGTGGCCAGGCTGGTCTCAAACTCCTGACCTTGGGTGCTCTGCCAACCTTGGCCTCCCAAAGTGCTGGGATTACAGGCATGAGCCACTGCGCCCCACCCCCCACCCCAGCCCCCATACACTTCTGTCTCAACGTATCCATGATTAAACTCAGCATCTTTCTTCCCCACATCAGCCACATAACTTATGTCCTGTCTTGAGAATCAGCCTCTTCATCAACACTGCTATTCCAACCAGGAAGCCAAGAGTCCTCCCAGAATCCTCCCTGTTCTCTGTTCTCCACCGCAGGCAGCCCTTATCACTGTTCATGCCTCCTCCTTCATAGCTTTCACATTCTGGACTTTCCCTTCTCTCCATGCCCACTGTCAGTGTGCTAGCTCAGGCTTTCGTCATCTCTCACCCAGACAACGGTAACCAACCCATAACTTGTGTTCTTACCTCCATTAGTACAACCCTCCAAGCCCACAAATCTGCTCATATCGCTGCTTTGCTCAAAATTGTTTACTGGCTTCCCCATCCCGTATAGAACAAAATCTAGACAACTTGCAAGGCTTTTAAGGACGTTTGTGATTTGATCTGTGTGTAGAGCCTCTTCTCCTACCTGTATCCCTTTCTTTCTTTTGAAACAGAGTCTCGCTCTGTCGCCCAAGCTGGAGTGGAATGCAGTGGTGCAATCTCGGCTCACTGCAACCTCTGCCTCCCGGGTTCAAGCGATTCTCCTGCCTCAGCCTCCCCGGTGGCTAGGATTACAGGCGTGTGCCACCATGTCCGGCTAATTTTTGTATTTTTAGTAGAGATGTGGTTTCACCATGTTGACCAGGCTACTTTCAAACTCCTGACCTCAGGTGATTCATCTGCCTCTGCCTCCCAGTGTGCTGGCGTGAACCACCGCTCCCGGTCCCTTTATCCCTTTTTACTTTGGTTTCTGGGAACAATAAAGTCCTTGCCATTCCCAGAACACACAATTTTCTCACTTATATCTATGTCCTTGCACAGGCCCTTCCTTCTGCCTGGGCCCTGGTCCCTCCCTGTCCAGCTAGCACCCAGCCATCATCCTTCACATCTCAACTCCAAGAGAAAGTCCCCTGTATTGGCTAGGACTCTTTAAGCTGCAAATGACAGAGCCTGGGGTCCCAGGGCAGGTCACAGATGTGGATCTGCATTGCCTCAGCCCATGCCCCAGCCTAGCCTCTCAAACCAAAAGGTTGTTCCCTTCAGTCTTCTGCTTCAGTCTAAATTTTGATTCAGTTGAGCTTCTTAAAGGGTGTTTTTAAAGACAACAGCTGTAGTGGTCTAGACTTTGAAATGAGGTATTAAAAAAATTTTCCTAGCTGTCTGTCCTGTTACTAGTTATATCAATAACTAGTATAATTTTATGGACACTTTCACTGTAATAGAAATAAGAGAAGCACATGAAAGAGCTTAAACTGAGTGAAAATAACTGATGAAATTAACAAGCAAATTAAATATTCCTGTTGAGCTCAGATTTTTTTGAAGTCATTAATAATGAGAATAAGTTGTTCCTAAAGGTGGCTTGGAAATTCTCTGTCATTTAGTTTTAAATTACTCTAAGATGCTGTCCTAGCAATAAAAAAAAATTTTAAAGAAAGAGACAAATAATCTCTGCAAAATCAATCAATTGACCCACCCAGGATAGTGAGAAGCCAAGTACAATTGTAAAACATCTGCGTAGGAAAAATAAAAAGCATCCTCCCTTGTCCATTTTTAGGTTTCTATAGAAAGAAATCTCAAGAATCTCTCCTTTTGTCTACACCAGGGATCAGCAAACTAGAACCTGTGGGCCAAATCCAGTCCAACACCTGTTTTTTGTAAATAAAGTTTTATTGGAATACAATCATACCTGTTTGTTTATTTATGGTCTGTGGCTGCTTTTGCAGTACAACTGCAGGGTTGAGTAATTGAAACAGAAACTCCATGACTCACAAAACTAAAAATATATACTATCCAGCTTTTTACAAACAAAGTTTGCTGGCCCTGTCAACACAAATAGAAGAAGAATTTTCTTTATTTACCAGTGACCATGAAGAAGGGCTTTTGGTCTATGGTTCAAGATTCCTACAATAACACAGAATTGCACCTATTTTCTCGAATCAAGTCATGGATTTCTATGGAGTCTCTTACTAGGATACCAAACTCTCTACTTGTCTTTTTTATTTTCGTAACTTTGGACAGCATATGAGGGATGTAATGACAGGCGACTAGTGTGTATATTAGATCCAAAACAATGACCTAGAACCTAAATTGATGAGACTACAGAGGCTGAAGGAAATGAGTAAATCCACTGTGTGTCCCCATCCCAGAAAGACCCTGAAGGCACAAGTAACAGGCTCCAACAGCAACAGGTTAATGGGTCATTTACCAATTGTTTTCTATCCTTTAAATAAATCTCTCACATTTTATCTACACTTCATTGGGATTAAAGCAGTATTGATTTATGCTCAAATTATTAACCATCAGGAAATGCAAATCAAAACCACTGTGAGGTACCACTTCACACTCGGGACAGCTATATTCAAAAATAAAGATAATAATATGAGTTGGGGAGAATGTGGTGAAATCGGAATCCTCATACATTGCTGGTGGAATTGCAAAACGGTACAGCCTCTTTGGAAAGCAGTGTGGCAGTTCCTGAAAAGGTTAAACATAAAATTGCCATATGACCCAGCAATTCCACACTTAGATATATACCCAAGAGAAATGAAGACATATGTCCATACAAAAACTTGTACATAAATGTCAATAGCAGCCAAAAGATAGCAGCCATTCATAGGAGCCAAAAAATAGAGACAACCCAAATACCCACTCAATGGACAAATAATAGATAGATAAAACCTGTTCTATCCATACAATGGGATATTATTCAGCAATAAAAAGAAATGAAGTGGTGATACATGCTACACCACAGATGAAACTTGAAATAGTATGCTAAGTGAAAGAAGTAACAAACACCCTCTCCTTGACCAACTTTAGTCAGGTTCCTCTAAGTCCTTTTCTCAACTAAGCCTCAGCCTTGGGCCTTGTGCTCAGGACTGCATAGCCCAGATTTAGCAAGAATCCTGTTAAGTCAATTTAGCAGATCTCTCACCTTCAAAACCTGATTATCCTCAATATCTGACCAAATTCCTCATCTTCCATCATCCCGCACATGATATCTGATCATCACCTTAGCCTGCCTTCTGCAAGAATCCCATTAGGTAGGTTTAGCAAGAATTCTCCCTACCCTTGATGTCTCCTCTAGTAATTTTCCTCCACCCCTTCACCTTCAGCCGGCTCCACTTGTCTGGTATTCGGAATTAAGCACCATTCCATACTGTTGTCATAGTTCCTGGATAAAATCTCTGTTCACAGCTTGAACCTATTGTCTGGCTCTGGTTTTCTTTAACAGTAGTCAACCACAAAAGGTTACATATTATATGATTCCATTTATATGAAATATCCAGAACAGGCAAATCTACAGAGACAGTAGATTAGTTACTGCTTTGGGATAGGGGACTTGGGGGTCACAGAGAGTCTGCTAATGGGTACAGAATTCCTTTTGGGGGTGATGAAAATGTTCTAACATAAACTGTGGTGATGGTTACACAATTCTGTGAATATATTAAACACCACGGACTTGTACATTTTAAATGGGAGAATTGTATGGTATGTGAATCATATCTTAATAAAGCCATTAAAAAAGAAGCATTAGTTATATTCTTTGGATGATGGGAAAGGAGGAAAGTTACTTTTTTATGAGCAAAATATTTAGGATTTTAAAAATTAAAATAATATATTCTATGGAGTGTAACAGTTTTAAAAACATTTTTAAATCTCTAGCTGAAAATGACAACTAGTAATTACAACTTCTGTTTTTGAGTGTGCACTATAGACTAGGCAATGCTGGGTGCTTTGCATGTATCATCTCCTGCAACAGCCCCAACTACAAATTGGTAATGACTATTCTTACAGATAATAACAGGTTCAGGAAAGGTAAGTCGTCTGCCCCAAACCAAAACATTGTGGAACCCAAGCCTAAAGAGAATTTCTCATCTCCAAATCTTATGTTACACACTCTGAGACCAATATGTTTAGAGGCATAGGGGGAAATGTTGATAATATTAATAATACTGAATTTCCTCTACCTAGTTACTGAAACTAGAAGTGAGATCATACTTAGTATAGGGCCTGGCATAAAATAAGCTTTCAATAATATCAATAGCTAGTCATTATTATTATTATTATTATTATTCCCCAAATTTAGTGACCTTTTTGCCCTACTCATCCTTTTTGGACAATTTGCAGGTTTTGACACCAGTGCTTAAAATACCCTTCTTCCTAATACTTTATCTTCTCTGGGGTTCCGTGACACGTTTTCTGGTTTTCTTCTTATCCCTCTGACGGTTCTTCAGTTTCTTAGATACGACACCAAAAGCATGATCTGTAAAGGAAAGAAATAATGAATTGGACTTCATCAAATTACAGAAGACACCATTAAGACCACAAAAAGTATGAGAAATAATATATGAAAATCTTACATCTGATAAAAGACATTTAACCTATATACATATATATTAACCTATATACACGTATATAGGTTAAATGTCTTTTATTTTATATTTTATTTTATTTTATCATTATTTATATTTTATCATTATTATCATATTTATCATTATTTTATTTTATATATAACTTTTGTATATTTATAATTATACATTTATTATATATTATATATATTTATATATATACACACACACGCATACAATTCAAAAGGAAAACACAATTAACAAATGGGCAAATTATTTGAAATGATGCATCACTAGGAAAGGTATATGAATGACTAATGTGTGTAGGAAAAGATGCTCAACATCATTTGCCACTTAAAAAATGCTAATAAAATCACAATGAGGTACCATTACATATTCACTAGAATGGCTATAAAGAAGACAATAGCGACTGTTGGTAAGGATGTGGAGAACACTCCTCCATTGCTGGAGGGAATGTAAAATGGTACAGCAGCTTTGGAAAATAGTTTGGCAGTTTTTTACAGAGTTGAACTTATCATATCACACAAAGACTTTTACACAAGCAGTCATAGTACCATTACTCAGAAGAGCCCCAAACTGGAAATACTCCAAATGTGCAAGAACTAGTGACTGGATAAACACAATGTGGTATACAATAGAATACTATTCAGCAACAGAAAGGAGCAAAGTACTATCAGTATGTATATATATATACACTAGACATATAAGATATGGATATCTTAGTCGTTCCTGCTGCTATAACAAAATACCACACAGCCTGGGTTATTTATAAATAATAGAAATGTATTTCTCCCAATTCTGGAGGCTGGGAAGTTCAAGATCAGGGTGCCAGCAGGTTTGGTGTCTGATGAGGGTTTGCTCTCTGCCATATCTTGTTGCTGCATCCTTTGGAGGGATGAGTGGTGTGTCCTCACATGGTGGAAGAGATGAGAGAGACAGGCAGCTCTCTAAAGCCTCTTTTATAAGGGCATTAATCACTCCCCAAAGGGTGCCATCTCTTAATATTATCACCTTGGAAGTTGAGTTTCCATACATAAATCTTAGAGGGACACAAACATCAAACCATAGCAACCGTTGGACCCCAAAATCATTGTGCTAAGTAAAAGAAACCAGACACAAAACACAATATATGTCATTTACATGGTTCCATTTATATAAAAGTTCTAGAAAAGGCAAAAATAGAAACAAAAAGTAGATGAGTGTCTGGAGCTGGAGGTTGGAGATTGACTGCAAATGGGCATGAGAGCACTTTTCGGGGTGATGGAAATGTTCTAAAACTGGATTATGTTGATGGTTGCATGTTGGGGTCCGCGTGTTTCCTAAACAAAGGAATGAACACACAAGACAACACAAGACAAGACAAACATGGCAGCCGCCCCGAACGACACGCTCCGCTTTATTTTATACCTTCGTTTGTGGAATGTTACCAAGTCACAAGACACATTGTTGTTTTTCTGACCTTTCCCTGACTTTCTGGATTTTCAAGATGTTTACACATAAACAAGCACCCAGGGTCTGCTGTTTGCAGCTGGCTCCTATCGGGAACACCCTGCTTCGTTTGCAAGAGCAGGACTTATCGGGAACGTCTCATTTGCGAGCACGTAGTCCTCTACAGTTGCACAACTTTATAAATGTACTACACATTATAAAATTGCACACTTACAGAGGTTGAATTTTATGCTATATACCTCAAGAAAACTATGGAAGAATAAAGTTATTCAATAATTTTTTAAAGACATTAGAATTGTTACTGCTAATTCTATGGGCAATTTCATTAGTGAACTATTTGAAAGACTAAAGAGACAAGAAGAATTTTCATTGCCTGAAATAAATAGAAGAGACAAAGAATTACCTGTGATTTCACCTAAGGGCAGGGAAGAACAGCCCTACAGAATGAACTGGAGCAGCCACATTGAGGGAAAAATAAATGAAGTTATTTTCTGATATCTCACAAGTTTGGTTTTTTAATATAAAGGTTACAGATACAACGTTGTGAGCACAATTATGGAAGTACACAAGAAGTACACACTGGTTAGTGTGAGGAAGGAGGTTAAGCAGGAAACATTTTACCAGGGTCCTAAAGGAAGAAAGGAGTTAGCCAGATAAGCTTAAGCAGGGAATGACATCTGGGCAGATGAGGTAGCTTGAGCAAAGACAAAGAAGCAAGGAACAACATAGGATCAGAGTTCAAATCCTGGAACTACCTATTGACTGGGCAGCCTTTTTTGTAATATGATTTTTTATTGTGTCAAAATACACGTAACACAAATTTTACCATCTTAACTATTTTAAGTGTATTTCTAGTTCAACAGTATTAAATACGGTCATAATGTGCAACCCTCAACACCATTCATCTCCATAACTCTTTTCATCTTTTAAAACTGAAAGCCTACACCCATTAAACAAATAATTCGCATTTTGTCCATATCCCAGCTTCTGGCAATCATCATTCTACTGTCTGTTTCTATGATTTTCACTAACCTAAGTACCTTATTTAAGTGGAATTATACAGTACTTCTTTGTTTTTGTGACTGGCTTATTTTACTAAGACTAATATCCTCAAGGTTTATCCATGTTACACCATATATCAGGATTTTCTTCCTTTTAATGCTGAGTAATATTCCATTGTATAGATATGCCACATTTGCTTATCTATTCATCTGTCAATGAACATTTAGGTTGCTTATACATTTTAGCTATTGTGAATAATGCTACTATAGACATGGGAGTGCAAATATCTCTTTGAGACCATGTTTTCAAATTTTGGGGGGGCATATACCCAGAAATGAAATTGCTGGATCATATGCTAATTCTATTTTCAATTCTTGAGGAGTTTCTACACTTGTTTTCCACAGTGGCTATGTCATTTTACATCTCCACCAACAGTGCACAAGGTTTGCAATTTCTCCATATCCTCTCCAACACTCGTTATTTTATTTTTTTGATAGTAGCTATCTTTTCAAATTTAAGATGGTATCTCATTGTAGTTTTGATTTACATTTTCCTAATGATTAAATAATTGTAAAATATTTTGCAAGTTATTTAACCTATTTAAACGTTTGTTTCTTGGCATGTAAAATGGAGGTGATACAAAATAAACTATCTACTTAATTGAGGCACTATGTTGATTGAACCGGAAAAATGCATGAAAAACATTTAGCTCTGTGTTCACCAATGATAAATGTTCAATCCCATGTGAGGAGCTACCAAAACAGTGGCTCTTAGCCTAGAGTTTTTAGAGTATGTGAGTATCCCCTTCACATACATGGGGTGCACTCCTATGATCATATTTTTTATCCTGTATTATTGAAAAGAATTATGTAGAGAGATGATCTAGTTAACAGGCATGTTAGATATGCTGACATGCTCCAATATAAGGTGATCTTCTATTTTTCAAATAATGAGAAGCCCAAAGATGTTTTGCTCAACTAAAATATTTAACTAGGTAACACTATCCTATATTTATTTATAATACTTTATTTGAATTAAACATACAGATTTAAAATACATGAAATTTCCATTTTCACATTTCAATTTTATTCCAACTTTTAAAATATCAGCATCTACAATACAATTACTCCTATTTTTTTTGAGACATCTAAGCTTTCCAATAAAATTATATTCATTTCCTTCCAAGTAGTCTGAGATAAGGCACTTTTTGAATTCATGTCTATTTACATATTCAACATATGAGTCTATGCTAAGTAAAAGAAACTAGTCAAAAAGGACCATATATTGTATTATTCCATTTATATAAATGTCCAGAATAGCCAAATTTATAAAGTCTGAAAGTAGATTAGTGGTTTCCAAGGGTAGTAGGTAAGGAGGCGTGAGGAAAAGGATAGGAAGTGATTATTAACGGGTATGAAGTTTCTTCTCCAGATGATAAAAATGTTTAAAATTAGATTCTGTTAATGGTTGTGCAACTCTGTGTACATACTAAAACCATTGACTTGTATAATTTAAAAAGATGAATTTCATGTTATATGAATTATATCTCAATAAAACTGCTTTTAAAAAGCACTGGTAAGTATAATAGGAAACATGAAACTATTTAAATTTGTATGCACTATATCACATGTTTCAAAAGGTATAAAGCTAAAACTAATAGAAGAAAAGGGAACACAAAAACCTATCATATAAGTGGAAGATTTTAACATATACCTCTCAATTCTGCACATCTCTCAATAAATATACAAAAACAATCATTACAAATATAAATAATTTGGGCCAGGCATGGTGGCTCACACCTGTAATCCGAGCACTTTGGGAGGCAAAGGTGGATGGATGACAAGATCAGGAGTTCAAGACCAGCCTGGCTAAGATAGTGAAACCCCGTCTCTACTAAAAATACAAAAATTAGCTGGGCATGGTGGGGGCGCCTGTAATCCCAGGTATTTGGGAAGCTGAGGCAGAGAATTGCTTGAACCCGGGAGGTGGAGGTTGCAGTGAGCCAAGATCACACCACCGCACTCCAGCCTGGGCGACAACGTGAGACTCCGTCTCTAAATAAATAAATAAATAAATAAATAGAACAGTATGATAAATAAACTTGACACAATTGACATAGATAAAACACAGCACTGAACAGATGCAGAATGCATATTCTTATCAAATTTCCTCAGAATATTTACAAAAGTAAACCCTGTGCCATGTCACTAAGGAAATTCAACAGACTTTGCAGTACAGAAATCATATAAAATATAGTTTCTGTCTACATAGGGATAAGCTAAAAAAAAAAAAAACCACCCAGATATATTCTACGTGGAATTCACCACATTTATAGAATAAAGGAGGAAAAACAAATGATTATCTCAAAAGATACAGAAAAAGCACTTGACAAACATCAACATTGATTCATACTAGCTAGCTGAATCCAACAGCACATCAAAAAGATAATATATCATCCAAATGGGTTTCATCCCAGAGATGCCGGGATGGTTAACAGAATTAAAACAAAACCATATAATCATCTCAGTAGATGCAGAAAAGCATTTGACAAAATCCAGCATCCCTTTATCATAAAAACTCTCAAAAAACTAGGCATAAAAGGGACTTACCTCAAAATAATAAAAGCCATGTATGACAAACCCAGAACCAACATCATATTAAAAGGGGAAAAGCATTCCCCCTGAGAACAGAAACAAGACAAGTACCCCCACTGTCACCACTCCTATTCAACATCGTTCTGGAAGTCCTAGCCAGAGCAGTGAAGCAAAAGAAAGAAATAAAGGGCATCCCAACTGGAAAAGAGGAAGTCAAACTATCACTGTTTGCAGACAATATGATCATATACCTAGAAAATCCTAAAGATTCCACAAAAAGACACCTAGATGTGATAAACAAATGCAGTAAAGACTCAGGTTACAAAATCAATATACTTAAATCAGTGGCACTGCTATACACCAACAGTGACCAAGATGAGAATTAAATCAAAAACTCAATCCCTTTTACATGTGAAACAAACAAGCAAACAAAAAACAACCTAGGAATATACTTAACCAAGGAGGTGAAACGTTGCTACAAGAAAAACTACAAAACACTGCTAAAAGAAATCATAGATGACACAAACAAATGGAAATGCATCCCACATTTGTGGATTGGAAGAGTAAATATTATGAAAATGATCATACTGCCCAAAGCAATCTACAGATTCAGTGCAATCCCCATCAAACATAAACATTAATTTTTTCACAAACTTAGAAAAAATAATCCTAAAATTCACATGGAACCAAAAAGAGCCCAAATAGCCAAAGCAATCCTAAGCAAAAAGAACAAATTTGGAAGTATCACATTACCAGACTTCAAATTATACTACAAAACTATAGTTATCAAAATAACATGGTACTGGTATAAAAAAAGTAGACCAATGGAACAGAATAGAGAGCCCAGAAATAAAGCCGAATATTTGCAACCAACTGATCTTCAACAAAGCATACAAAAACATAAACTGGGGAATGAACACCCTATTTAATAAATGGCATGGGACTGGCAAGCCACATGTAGAAAAATGAAACTGGATCTCTATCTCTCATCTTGTAAAAAAAATTAATAAATAAACAGAAGATGGATCAAAGACTTAAATCTAAGACCTGAAACCATAAAAATTCTAGAAGACAATATTGGAAAAACTCTTCTAGACATCAGCCTGGCAAAGAATTCATGACTAAGACCCCAAAAGCAAAGGCAACAAAAACAAAAATAAGTAATGGAGCCTAACTAAACTAAAAAGCTTCTGCACAGCAAAAGAAATAATCATCAGAGTAAACAGACAGCCCACAGAATGGGAGAAAATATTTGCAGACTATGCATCCGACAGAGGACTAGTATCCAGAATCTACAAATAACTCAAACAAATCAGCAAGAAAAAAAATCCCATCAAAAAGTGGGCAAAGGACAAGAATAGATATTTCTCAAAAGAAGATATATAAATGGCCAACAAACATGAAAAATGCTCAAAATGACTGAGCATCAAGGAAATGCAAATTAAAACCACAATGAGATACCCTCCTTACTCCTGCAAGAATGGCCATAATTAAAAAGTCAAGAAACAATAAATGTTGGTATGGATGTGGAGAAAAGGGAAGGCTTATACATTGCTGGTGGGAATGTAAATTAGTATAACCTCTATGGAAAACAGTATGGAGATTCCTTAAAGAACTGAAAGTAGATGTACCATTTGATTCAGCAATCCCACTACTGGGTATCTACCCAAAGGAAAAGGAGTCATTATATGAAAAAGACACATGCACACATATATTTATAGCATCACAATTCACAACTGCAAAGATGTGGAACAAACTTAAGTGCCCATCAACTAATGAGCAGACAAAGAAAGTGTGGTATATATACACCATGGAATATTACTCAGCCATAAAAAGGAATGAAATAATGTCTTTTGCAGCAACTTGGATGGAGCTAAAGGCCATTATTCCAAGTGAAATAACACAGAAGTGGAAAACCAAAAACTGTATGTTCTCACTTATAAGTGGGAACTGAGCTATGAGTACACAAAGGCATACAGAGTGATATAACGGACTTTAGAGACTCAGAAGGGGGAGATGGGAGGAGAGCTAGGGATAAAAAAAAACCTACACATTAGGTACAATGTACACTACTCAGGTGATGGGTACACTAAAATCTCAGAATTCACCAGTATGTAATTCATCCATGTAACAAAAAACCACTTGTACCCCAAAAGCTATTGAAATACATTTTTTAAAAAACTCATTATTTATATCTGCAAACAAATAACGCTCTTAGCAAAATAGGAATAGAAGGGAATTTCCTACATAGGATAAACAGTATCTACCCAATTCCCACATCAAACATTGTGCTGAATAGTAAAATGCTGAAAGATTAGGAACAAGTTGAAGATGCCTGTCATCACCACTGCAGTTCCTCATTGTACTGGAGACCCCAGGCTGTGAAGTAAGATAGGTAAATAAATACATGTATGGAAGAAATAAACTATCATTATTTAGACACCATGATTGTGTCCATGAAAAATCCAAAAAGTTCTAGATAAATTATGAGTTAATAAGTGAGTTTTACAAGGCTGCATAGCCCCAAGCAATCTATAAATTATTAGAATTAATACATGAATTGATCAAGATTGTTGGATACAATGTTAAGATACAAAAGTCAATTGTATTTTTGGAATCAATAATTGGAAAAGTTAAAGAAAACCTAAATAAATAATGATATTTGCCATGTTGATGTATTAGAATTCTCAACAGTGTAAATATGTTAAGTAGTGTATATGTATATTATGTTTAATTAATGTAAACGTCCCTGAATTTATGTAGATATTCAATAACATCTCAATCAAAATGTGTCTATGTGTGTTTGAAAACTGATAAGCCAATTTTAAAGTCATATGAAAATATAAAGAGCCAAGAACAGGCAAGACAAGCTTGAGGAAGAAGAATATTACAATGGGAAAACTTATTCTACTAGATATGAAAATTTAGTATAAGTAATTAGGACAGTATTATACTGGTAAAAAAATATATTATATATAATATTAAATGTATAAAATATATATAATATACATATACACAAATAAGACCAATCAAAGAGAATAGAGAGCCCAATGACAGACAGTGCATTTATGGATACCTAATTTACAAGAAATTACAAGGATTAGAAAAAAAAAATCCTAAAATTCACATGGAACATTTACAAGAAATGTGGCACTGCAGAGTAATGGGGAAAGAATGGGTCTTCAATAAATGGTATTGGTTCAGTTGGAAAACAAAATAGAAAAACTAGATTTGCTCTTATTTCACAATATATTCCAAAACCTCTTTCAGGCCTATCATAGTTCTAAGTATTTTCTAGACGTCAATATAGGAAAATGTCTTCATTGCCTATGGATATGCAACAATAAAAACATAAAAGTACTAACGATAAAGGGAAAAATTATAAACGGATTGCCTTACAATTGATAACTTTTGTTATTAAGAGTATATCATGAGGGTTAAAAGCTAACTGTAGACTGGACTTGACAAGAGACTCATATCCAAAATACAAAAAGCTCCTACAACTCAATAAAAAATGGCCAAAAGCGGCCGGGCGCAGTAGCTCACGCCTGTAATCCCAGCACTTTGGGAGGCCAGGGTGGGTGGATCACGAGGTCAGGAGATCGAGATCATCCTGGCTAACATGGTGAAACCCCGTCTCTACTAAAAATACAAAAAATTGGCCAACCGTGGAGGTGGGCACCTGTAGTCCCAGCTACTTGGGAGGCTGAGGCAGGAGAATGGCGTGAACCCAGGAGGCAGAGCTTGCAGTGAGCCGAGATCGCACCATGGCACTCCAGCCTGGGTGAAAGAGCAAGACTCAGTCCCCCCCAAAAAAAAAAAAAAAAAAATTACCAAAAGTTACATTAAAATTAGTCTCAAAAAAAATTATTAGGCAATAAACTTGAAAAAGCATAAAAAAGGATATCCAAAAACCCAATTAACTTATGAAATTTAGCTATTATAGCCATGCAAAATAAGCCAATGATGAAATATTACTAAATGCCTACAAAAGAATGGCTAAAATTAAACAGTGGTGATATCAAGTATTAACTAGAACCACCAGAACTTCCATGGCCAGTACATAAACTGATGCAATCAGTTTAGGAAAATTTTGATACTACTATAGCATTTGAAAATGCCATATATAAAACCATAGGATACAATTAAGATAGTGCTCAGAAAAGTTTATAGCATTAAATATTCAATATTACAAATAAAGATAAAAACTAATGAAATAAGCATCAATTTTAACACATTTAAAAGAACCAGCAAAATAAACCCAAAGGATATAGAAGCAAGGAAATAATAAAGTTCAGAGCAGAAATTAGTAAAATAGAAAGCCAATGCAATAGAGAAAATGATTAACAAAGCAAAAGTATAATTAAATTGATAAACCTCTAATGAGATTAATCTAGGGGAAAAAAGAGAGAGATCATGCATTTAACAAACATTAAGAATGAAAAGAGAAAGTAAATGTAGATTGTTCAAATATGAAAAGAATAAAATCTATTATGAATAATTTTTTACTAATATATTAGAAAATTTAGATGAAATGAGTTTCTAGAGAAACAGAACATACAGCTAACTCAAGAAGAAATTGAAAGCCTAAATAGTCATATAACCATAAGAAATTGAATCAGCAGTCAAATATCTTTCCACAAAAACAATTTATAAGCTTAGATGGCTGCAACAGGGTATCTGCCAACATTCAAAAAATAAATAATTTTACACATACTATTCCAGAAAATAGAAAAACAGGGATACTCCCCAACTCATTTTATGAAACTTACATAACCTTAATAGCAAACTCTAATGAAGATGTTATAAAATAGGAAAATTACAAGCCAACTTTACTTATGAACATATACGTAAAAATCCTGAACAAATAATTAGCAAACTTACTTCAATATCAGATTGATCTACTTCAGGAATTCGAGATTGGTTTAACTTTAGACAATCAACTACTGTAATTCACTACATTAACAGATTAGAGGGAAAAAACAACAGAAACAAGAAAAATAAGTGTGATAGAAAATTCAACATACATTCATGATTAAAACAAACAACAAAAAACCTTAGCAACCTAAGACTAGAAGGGAATTTCCTCAATCTTAAAAATTTCCCCCTGAGCCATATTCCCAGCTACTTAGGAGGCTGAGGGAGGAGGTTCACTTGAGCCCAGGAGTTTGAGTTCAGCCTGGGCAACATAGCAAGGTCCTATCTCTACATAAATAAATGTCCCCTTGAGAGCAGGAATAAAACAAGAGTGCTTTTTATTTAGCATTGTACTGGGGAGAAGGTTGTATTAGGGTTGAAAGGATATCAAATCAATGTACTAAATTCAGTTAGAGTCATAAAATATATAATATCTAGGAATAAAGCTAATAAAAGATATGAAATATTTCTATGGAAAAAATATAAAACCTTATTGAAAAGCAGTAAAGGAGATCTGCATAGTGTTGAAATATATAATATCAATGCATTAAAAAACTCAATATTGTGAAGTGGCAATTTAGTACAATACCAATAAGAAAATGGTCTATTTTGGTTTTGATTTGATTTGATCTGATCTTTTCAGTGAAACTTGGAAAGCTAATTCTAAAATTTACATGGTGGTACAAAGAGCCAAAAATAGCCAAAACATTTTGAAAAAGAGAAGGTAGGTGAATTTGAGATCTATTAGATCTCAAGACTTATTCTTAAATCCATAGTAATGTACATAGTGTGATGTTAGTCTAGAAACAGACAAATGGGACATAAGGCACAGTGATAGATGACAGAAGTGACACTGCCTATTCAGAAGGTAGTGGTAGACTTTTCAATAACTAATGCTGGAAATATTGAATATCCATATTCCATTCACACAGAAAAATAAAATTGAAGGGCCAGTTGCAATGACTCACACCTGTAATCCCACATTTTCCAAGGTTGAGGCATGAGGATCGCTTGAGGCCAGGAGTTTGAGACTAGCCTGGGTAAGATAATAAGACCCTGTCTCTACAAAAAATAAAAAATTTAGTGAGGCATGATAATGCATGACTATAGTCTCGGCTACTCAGGAGGTTGAGGTGGGAGGATTGCTTGAGCCCAGAAGTTCAAGGCTGCAGTGAGCTATGATTGTGCCACTGCACTCCAGCCTGGGCAATAGAGCAAGAACTCATTGTCTGTCGTGTCTATCTCCAAAAAAGGTTGGTGATAACATCAACAAGGCAACCAGTGACTGGAAGGGTCTGAGGATTACAATGAAACTGACCATTCAGAACAGACCAACCCAGATTGAGGTGGTAACTTCTGCCTCTGTACTGATCATCAAAGGCCTCAAGGAACTGCCAAGAGACTGAAAGAAACAGGCAAACATTAAACATAGTGGAAATACCACTTTTGATGAGACTGTCAACACTGACACATAGATATGGCATTGATCTTTAGCCTGAGAACTCTCCAGAACTGTTAATGAGATCCTGGGGACTGCCCAGTCTACGGGCTGCAATGGTGATGGCCACCACTCTCAGGACATCATAGATGACATCAACAGTGGGACAGTGGAATATCCAACTAGTTAAAGAGTATTGAAATATAAAAATACCTTAATAATGGACCATTTGACAATCAAAATAAAGAAAAAGGTTTTTGGAACACTACGAAAGCAGCAAGGACTTGGCCAAGGTTCAGGAGAGGAAGATAGCCCAGATAAGTAAGCCCAAAGTTTGAAACTGGTTTTGCCCTCAAGTCATATGCCAACTTGAAGATGAGAGCTGAGAGGCTGAAAATCTAAACAGTAAGTGGAAACTAAGCGACTGAGAAGCTGGGCAGAATTCATAGGACTGGGTACTGAAGTTCACAGCCTGCAGAGGAGAGGCCCTGGCTTTTGGTGAGAATCCCAAACAGTCTCACCTCAGAAATAAGGATAAACTGGAAATAGACCCCTCAAGAGGACTGGAGTCCAGTTTTCTTTTCTTTTTTCTTTTTCTTTTTTTCCACCCAGGCTGGAGTGCAGTGGTGCAATCTTGGCTCACTGTAACCTCCACCTCCCGAGTTCAAGCCTCACCCTCCTGAGTAGCTAGGACTACAGGCGCCCACCACCACGCCCAGCTAATTTTTGTATTTTTAATAGGGACAAGTTTCACCATGTTGGCCAGGGTGGTCTCGAACTCCTGTCCTCAGGTGATCTGCCCACTTCAGCCTCCCAGAGTGCTGGGATTACAGGTGTTAGCCACCGTGCCTGGCCAGAGTCCAGTTTTCAATCAACTCAATATTTAACCAGATTAAGTTGATCAGTCCCTAGCCTAACTGACTGACAGATGGAACAGTAAATTCTCTCTGGAAGACAAAAATCAGCCAAAGCCTGAAATAATCCCTACGATTTTCTACATATACTTCCCAGAACCCAATCAAAACTAACCGGCAATTTGAAAAGAAAAAACTTTTTTTTTTAACAAAACATAGAATTTTGTTAAAGCAGCAAATAGAAATACACTCATAAACAAGCCAGATATTAAAGTTATGAAATATGAATGTTTAAATAACTGCAATTAATATGTTCAAGAAATCAGATGACAAAATGAGAGATTTCAGTAGATAAGAAAATGATTTTCAAAGAACCAATGGAAATCCTAAAGCTAAAAACAACAATATCTGAAATTAAGAATTCAATGAGTGGGTTTAATAGCAAATTAGATAAAACTGAAGAGAAACAGTAACTTGGAAGATGATAGGTCAGGAATAAAATCCTGAATGTCAAATGGAGAAATAAAAGAGTGGAAAATACAGAAAATCACATAAGACCCAAAAGTCTAATATAAGTATAATCAGAGTTCAGAATATTTGAAGACATAATGGCATAGAATTTTCCAAAACCAGCAGAAGATTCAGGAAGGGCAAACAACCCCTACATGTATCTTACTAAAACTGCTGAAAATCAAGGACAAAAAGAAAATCTTAAAAGCAGCTAGAGATATAATTCAAAAGCAGACAAAACTCAACTATATTGTTTAGGGATGCTTAGACAGGTAGCTTAACTTTTTAAAAACCAATAAATTATTGTTTTAAAGTGTAAAACATCTGTTGTCTCTCTAAAGGACGATGGGGGAAGTGACCGGGAAGGACTTCCTTTGGTGCTGGCAATGTTCAATTTCCTAACCTCAATAGTGGTTACCTGGGCAGTTGCCTTATAATTATTCATTAAACTGTACATGCATATTGTGTTTACTTGTCTGTATTTGTTTATAATGCACAATAAAAGGGAAAAAGCTAAGTAGTATTTTTTAAAATATGTTTTATAAGTGATGTTGCTGATTTTTTTCTTAGAGACTGATGACATAGAGTACTTTATGTGGAAACGTTTTTTTCGTAGTGTTTTCATTAGCATTATCATAGTGTTGTTTTAATCTGTAGAAGATTTTCCTGAGAACTTAGAAATACCTACTTCTTGTAGCGCACACAAATGAAAAAAAATTGAACAAGGACAATATTTTCAAAATTAAAAGAACAGCTGGTGGGAAAAAAATGACTACCAAATATAATTGCAGAACCAATTGAAACATATGCTATAGATAAAGAATAATATTTTGTGGTGAGTAGGTGGGAAATTTTAATCTTTTTGGCAATGAAATCTGTTAATTTCAGTGTCTGCTTAAGAGCTATTTATTTTTAAAAATCAAAACTGATTTTAATGCATAATACATTTTTGTTGTTGTTAGTTGAGCCTGTATAGTTAGTCTCTTATTCTTTACTAAGTCAGCAAAAAAAATGTTTCTGTACAATAAATTTTCAGGTTCCATTTGTAAACATCCTATTTGAGCCTGTGCTGCAATGGACCACAGCACAGTTAGTGTCTTTTTATTTTTTTTTTTATTTCTTTTACCATCACACAATATATCCATGTAAAGTACCTTTTTATTTTATTTCTGAATCTGATCTGGCTCCAAGCCAGCCCCCTTCCTTGAGGTCTGCCCAGTTTTGAGTTTGCCCAGTTCATGCAGCTTTGGTGATAAAGTCAAACTCTCCTTCCAATCTCCATTATGGATGAGGCAGGCAGCATAAAAAGAAAACAGAAGATTCTAGAATTTCAGTAGCTCCTCTGCAGAGTTAGGATTGTCTACATCACCAGGATAATTGGACTTGGAGAATAATCAGACTCCTGGATTGGGTACTGAATTTACCTCGAAATGCCAAGGAATAAATAATTCATGGCTTTTCTCCTGGCCATGTGTGATAATTTAACTATAATTTCACGGAGCTATTATTACTTCCACAAACTCCCTCTCCTCAGCACACGTGCTGCTCTCACCAGGAAGAACATTCCACAAGCAATTCTCCACCAAGTGATTATTTTTAACCTGCTCCATTATATATATTTGGATCTACCAAACTTCCTGAAACTTCATATTTAGGACCCTGAGGAAAGATGTTTTATAAACAAAAGTTAGTTTTAAAGACAAGGCCGGCGCTATGGTTCATGCTTGTAATCCCAGCACTTTGGGAGGCCAAGGCAGGTGGATCACTTGAGGTCAGAAGTTTAAGACCAGCCTGGCCAACATGGTGAAACCCCATCTCTACCAAAAGTACAAAAATCAGCTGGGCGTGGTGGCACTTGCCTATAGTTCCAGCTACTCGGGAGGCTGAGACCCGGGAATAGCTTGAACCCAGGAAGCAGAGGTTGCAGTGAGCCAAGATTGCACCATTGCATTCCAGCCTGGGTGACAGAGCGAGACCCTGTCTCAAAAATACTAATAATAAATAAAGACAATAACATACTAGATTTACTGGGAGAGGGAGTCAGAGGAGGCACCACATATATTGTACCAATGGCTTCCCAATGCAAATTCATAAATCTGCTCCAGAAAGGATAGACTTAGAATCCATTCAAAAATGCTGCCCTCAGGACGAACCATCCTTTATCCTGTGATTATGGCCTCCTAAATTCATGTGAAAAAAGATTTTCTTTCTTTTATAAAATTAGATTGATAAAAGATTGTGATGTTTTAATGGTCTTATTTAGTTCCCCAAATCTTTTTTTGAACTATTACTGGTATATGAAAGATAAAGATCTAGGAACCACACCTTCTAGATCTCTTCTTAATCCTGTGGCTTTTTTGTACAATCACAGATTACAACCATCCAGCATCAATTGCCATCCTCTTTAACCAACACTATTGTACAGGCACACCTCAGAGACATTCGTGTTTGGTTCCAAACCACTGCAATAAGATAAATATCACAATAAAGCAAGTCACACACATTTTTTGGTTTTTCAGTGCATGTACAAGTTATGTTTATTCTACACTATAGTCTTTTAAATGTGTAACAGCATTATGTCTTTAAAAATGTACATATCTTGATTTAAAATACTTTATTGCTAAAAAGTGTTAATGAACATCTGAGCCTTCAGTGAGTTGTAATATCTTTGCTGGTAGAGAGGGTAGATGGCTTTCTTTCACATCCTCGATGTGGATGGCTGCTGACTGATCACAGTGGCAGTTGCTGGAGGCTGGGGGGTCTGTGGCAATTTTTAAAGCTAATACAACATTGAACTTTGCCAAATTGACTGACTCTTCCTTCTGCAAAAAAAATTTATCTGTAGTACGTGATGCTGTTTGATAGCATTTCATCCAAAGTCGAATTTCTTTCAAAAGTGTACACAATCCATTCAAGCCCTGCCACTGCTTTTTCAGCTAAGTGTATGTATAATTCTGAATCTTTTGTTGTCATTTCAGCAATGTTCACAGTATCTTTACCAGAAGTAGATTCCATCTCAAGACATCACTACCTTTGCTCATCTACAAAAAGCAACTCTTTAACTCTTCAAGTTTGATCATGAGATTGCAGCAAGTCAGTCCCATCTTCAGGCTCCACTTCTAATTCTAGTTCTCTTGCCATTTCCACCACATCTACAGTTACTTCCTCCACTGAAGTCTTGAACCCCTGAGAGTCATCCATGAGAGTTGAAACCAACTTCTTCCAAACTTCTGTTCATGTTGATATTTTAACCTTCTCCCATGAATCATTAATATTCTTAATGTCATCTACAATGACAAATCTTTCCCAGAAGTTTTCCAGTTTACTTTGCCCAGATCCATCAGAACAACCACTATCTGTGACATCTAAAGCCTTACAAAATGTATTTCTTAAACAATAAGACCTGAAAGGTGAACTTACTCCTTGATCCATGGCTGAAGAATGGATATTGTGCAAGCAGACATGAAAACAACATTAATCTTCTTGTACATCCCCATCAGAACTCTTGGGTGATAGGTGCATTGTCAATGAGTAGTATATTTTGAAATATTTTTCTGAGCAGTAGGTCTTAACAGCGGGCTTAAAATATTCAGTAAACCATGCTAAAAACAAGTATGTTGTCAACCAGGCATTGTTGTTCCATTTATAAAGCACACGAAGAATAATTTAGTACAATTCTTAAGGGCCCAAAAATTCTCAGAATGGTAAATGAGCACTGGCTTCAACTTAAAGTCACTAGCCTCATTAGCCCCAAACAAGAGCGTCAGCCTGTCTTGTGAAGCTTTGAAGTCAGGCATTGACTTCTCCTTTCTAGCTATGTTAAGTCCTAGATGGCATCTTCTTCCACTAGAAGGCTTTCGCATTTACATTGAAAACCTGTTGTTTAGTGTAGCCACCTTCAGCAGTTGTCTTAGTTAGATCTTCTAGCTAACTTGGCGAACCTTCCATATCAGCACTTGCTGCTTCACCTTGCATTTTTATGTTATGGACATGGCTTCTTTCCTTAAACCTCACGAACCAACCTCTGCTAACTTCCAATTTTTCTCCTCACCTCTCTCAGCTTTCATGGACTTGAAGAGACTTAGGGCCTTGCTCTAGATTAGGCTTTGGCTTAAGGAATGTTGTGGCTGGCTTTAGTATCTAGACTATAATAGGATACTAAAACTGGAGACTAAAACTGTCTCCATATCAGCAATAAGGCTGTTTCTCTTTCTCAACATTCATGTATTCACCAGATTAGCACTTTAAATTTTCTTCAAAAACTTTTCCTTTGCACTCACAACTTGTCTGCTTGGTGTAAGAGGCCTAGCTTTTGGCCTATCTGTGCTTTTGACATGCCTTCCTCACTAAGTTTAATCATTTCTACCTTTTGATTTAAAGTGAGAGATATGTGACTCTTCCTTTCACTTGAACACTTAGAGGCCATCATAGAGTTATTACTTGGCTTAATTTCAACATTGTTGTGTCTCAGGGAATAGGGAGGCCTGAAGAGAGGGAGAGACTTGGAGGAATGGCTGGTCATTGGAGCAGTCAGAACACACACATTTATTGATTAAGTTCACCTTATGGACACAGTTTATGGTTCCTCAAAATAATTACAATAGTGACTTCAAAAAATTACTGATAATGGATCACCATAAGAGATATAATATTAATATAAAATTTCAAAATATTGCAACAGTTACCAAAATGTGACAGAGAGACACAAAGTGAGAGCATGCTGTTGGGAAAATGGCACCAATAGAGTTCTCCTTACTCGACTCAGGGCTGCCACAAACCTTCAATTTGTAAAAAATGCAAAATCTATAAAGCACAATAAATCAATCCACAAGAACATGAGGTATGTTTGTATTTGACATTCAACCACCCACTTCTTTATACAACCTTCTTCAATGAACAGGCTTCAGTGACACAAAACAAAACAAAAAAGCAAACCTTATGTTTCTCCTCTCTCCAATTGTCCTCTCTTGCTTTCCTGTTGGCACTTCCATTTTACCAAGTGAAAAGTCCTAAGTGTGGGCATTTCTCATACACTCTGCTCTTCTCTTTATGCCTATGTATTCCTTCTGGGAACTCCTGTCTTCAGAATTAAATTACCACTCTGTGGCAATGACTTTCAACACTTTAAATCTGAGAGCTTAAGCCACCAGAGCTCCAACAGTCTACAAACCATCTGCACTGGGATGGCCCACCGTCAACTCAATCTTTCCATCTTCCACAATGAATGCATTTTGTTCTCCACCAAACCAGCTTACCCTTGCAAATGTCCAGTTTCCATCAGGCCCTTTACTGGCAACAAAAACCTCACTGTTCTTTTACTCTTCTTTCTCTTTCATGTTCTAAATCCAATTGCCCCTCAAGTCCTTTTGATCCATTTTTCAAAATCTCAACTCACAAACTTTGGAGAGAAAAAGACCTGAATTTGATTCTAGCCTCTGGCACTTAATATCTATAGGACTTTTGGAAAAATTGCCTGCTCTGTCTGTGCCTTTGTAAAATGTGGTCAGTAATACCTGCTCTGCTTGGAAACATTAGTTTCTTTTTTCCCCTCCATTCTCATTACTACCACCTGACTTCAAGCCCTCATTTTCTGTTAAGCTGATGAAACGGCCACTTAGCTGAGTTTCCTACTTCTCATCTTTTATTCCAGTCTACTCTGCACAGCACAGTCAGATCAAATTCAAAGAAATCAAATCAGCCATGTCACTCCAATTCCTCATAGCTGTGAATGTTTCCCCACTTACCTGTTGGATGTTTATATTCACAGACACGGTATTAAGCATCTCAGTGCCTCATACTATCTATTTAATTTTTTCTCAAGAAAACCCCCCCAAACCTCTTAACTTCTACAGAATAATTTTTACTAATCCCATTCAAACTTCCCATATGGTGCTTCCCCAGCCTGGAATGTACTTAATTTTCTTTCCTTCTGTCTGTTCAAATTTACTCTTTAAATTACCTCTCCTCCAGGTCTTCTCTACCTACTGCAGGAACTTGAATTTCCAAGCTTCTCATTAAGTTCTCATTAAGAACTTAATTCTGCTCCTTGTTTTGATACATAATTATGTGCCCCCTTCCATGGCTTAACTGTTCAGTGTAAGGGTGTATCATCATTCCAACTAAGACAGTGGGCTTCTGGGAGGCAAGGCCTACGTCCTACGTGACTTCTCTGGAACCCTTAGCAACCGGCACAGTAACATACACACAGCTGGTTCTCAATTCCTATTGAATGAATGTGACAGGCCATCACTTGATGCAGATACAGCTTACTTCCTTTTTTGAAATTCTAAAATGTTTCAAATATAGAGCAAACTCTAGAGAATAACAACAAACATCCTGATCAGATAAATATTAATACATTCTCATGTTAGATTCCAAGTGTTCTAAGGAAACAAAACTGCAAATGCTGTTGAAGCCTGTTGTACCTGTCCCTGATCCCATTCCCTCCCCTTTTGTCCTAGAGGTACCCATCCAGATGTGTCCTTACAGTCAACATGTTTAAAACTTGAATTACTCATCTATGTGATCATAGAGGCCACTTTTTGTGTTTTTAAATTTTATATAAATGTTTATAGCATATTATTTATTCATCTACTAATTGCTCTTTTCAACTCACTACTAGGTTTTTGAGGTCTACTTACACTGATAAAATAGAGACATGGTTTAGTCATTTTACTGTTCCATAATGCTTCATTGTATGACTGTGTCATAATGTATTTGTCTGTTCCTTTGTTGATGAAAATGTAAGTTGTTTCCAGTTGTTTGCTATCATAAGCAATATTGCAATAAACATCCTCAAGAATGTGAGGCAGCCTGCTTCAAAACAAGGAAACCCACACATTAAGTCTGTAATTCCCAAACAATGGTTCACATGTGTCCTCAAATTTTTAAACTTCCAAATATTCCAGGCAGGCCTCAGCCTGGTTCATAATATTCCACAGCTGCTGTAGCATGTGAAGAGCGGGACTCAGTCTCCCAGTCTCAGTACAATTGATTTTTCCTTTTTCCTGAAGTCCATCAACATCAAAATATTAGTAATCCCTTTATTCCTCACTATCAATATACCACAGTCAATATCTGGGAGCAACGTGAAAATGAGTACACTATGTCTAGGTAAACCCTTCTCTTCTTAGCCCAAAGCTTTTTAAATGTCTGATCAGCCATCACTGAACAAATATGTGTTGAACCCGGTAGCATCAGGCCCTGTTCTAGGCACTGGGAATCAAATGGTGAAGCAGAACCTGCTTCCATGGAGCTTGTATTCTAATAGGAAAATACAGGCAATAAATAAATAAACAGGTAAACACAAAATATATCAGAGAGCAATAAGTGCTATGATTTTAAAATGGCAACATGATAGAATAAAACTGGGAAGGGGAATGCACCTACTCTAGACCAGCCATGTCCAGTGGAACTTCCTGCAATAATGGAATAGTTCTATATTTGTGTCATCCAATGTGGTAGCCCCATCTCCACTTGAAATGTGACTAGTCCAAATGAAGAACTGAATTTTTAATTTAATTTAATTTTAATTAATATAAACTTAAATGTAAATGTCCACATGTGGCTAGTGGCTCCTTTACTGAAAAGGGAGTTTGCCCAGGATCACAATGGGGGTTAGTGGCAGAGAAATTTGAACCCAAAGAGTGCCATCAGAGTTTATGTTCATAACCACAACATCATACAACCTCTGCTGGTATATTAGCTGAAAGAAGAGATCCTAAGGGGTTTTGCCTATTTGTTAGTTTGATAATAGTGTCTGTTTTTATGCTGATAGAAGTTAGTTCATGGAAAGTGAACAAGGGATGACATAGAAGAGAGAGAATGCAAAAGGAGGTGTCTTGAAAAATAAGAGGAATGAGATTCAGAACACAAGTGAAGGAGCTGGCCTCTGAGAGGGAGAGTTCATTCTTAGCACAGCAGGGAGGGCAGACACTGTGGGTGCTGGAGATGGGATAATGAGGGAGTTTCCGATCTTTGCTCTGACTTCCTCAGCGAAGTGTGAAACAAGAGCATCAGCTGAGAGTCAGGAAAGGAGGGGCAGGAATCAGAAGTTTGAGAAGAGGGAAAGGTATGATAGCGGTAATTTTGGAGAATGGCAAGTGTAATTGAACATTTAGACAATCTTGAGCACCCATTTGAGATCCGTGGTCATGAATTTTAAATGAAACCACTCAGTATAGTTATTGGTTTTTCTCTAGCAAATTGGCTGATGCGGTAGAAGCACAGAGTAATTAAGCAATTATGTGGGAGAAGTATAAAGAAGGAACAGAGGGACAAGGGAGTTTAGAGAATTTCAGGTATTTGCAAAGAATTGATTATACCTGGAATCCAAATCGAGTTAGGAAGGAAATGAGGGCATGCGGGGGAGTGACAAGGACAATATTTTAGTAAAGCCTATAGTTTCAATCACACAATGAACGGGGATTGTCTGTTTTGCATTGTTTTTTTGGAACCCAAAGAGCTGATTCTATAATTTGTATAAAAGCACAAAGGGTCAAAAAGATCCAGGGCAGTCCTGAAGAGCCAACTTGGGAGGCCTGACCTACTAGATACCAAGATTTATTATAAAGATATAGTAACTGAAGCAATATGAAAGTGATCAGAGAGACCAGTGTAGTACTGGTCACAGATATCTAACAAAATAGAGAGTTTAGAAAGAGAATCATGAAGCCAGCAACGGTAGTTCATGCCTGTCATCCCAGCACTTTGGGAAGCCAAGTAAAGAGGATCACTTGAGGCCAGGAGTTCAAGACCAGCCTGGGCAACACAGTGAAACCCCATCTCTACTGAAAATACAAAAATCAGCTGGGCATGATGGCATGCACCTATAGTCCCAGCTACTTGGGAGGCTAGGAGGTCGAGGCTGCAGTGAGCTATGATTGCACCACTGTACTCCAGCCTGGGCAATAGAGCAAGACTCCGTCTCAATAAAAAAAAGAAAAAGAAAGAAAGAAAGAAAAGAAAGAGACCCATGAATATTGGAAACTTGATTTCAGGCAAAGCTGAATTGCTGATAATGTCAAAAGGACATATAAAATGATGTTACTAGAGGCTGAGAGGGGTAATGAGGGGTTGGAGGGGAGGTAGGGATGATTAATGGGTACAAAAAATATATATAGAAAGAATAAGACCTACTATTTGATAGCACAACAGGGTGACTATAGTCAATAATAACTTAATTGTACTTTTAAAAATAAAGAATGCAATTGCATTGTTTGTAACTCAAAGGACAAATGCTTGAGGGGAGGGGGATATTCCATTCTCCGTGACGTTCTTATTTCACATTGCATGCCTGTATCAAAACATCTCATGAACCTGTAAATATATATATACCTACCATGCATTCACAAATATTAAAAATTTTAGAAAAATCAAAAAAGAACATACAATAAATAAGGCTGCTAACATAGGTTATCCATATGAAATAAATGCAAATTGATCCTTAACTCACATCCTGTGTATGGATTAATAACTTCAACATGAAAATCAAAACTACAAGACTTCAAAGAAAAGGAAGAATATCTTTACGACTCAAGGCAAAGAAAGTCTTAAACAAGAAACAAGCACAACCATAAAAGAAGGAACTGATAAATTTGAATACATTAAAATTAAGAATTTCTGTTCAAATAGCATGATAAAGAGGGTGGAAAAAATGGCAGATAGGAGGCAGGACTAACCTGCAGCTCCCACTTGGACAGACAGAACAGCACGTGAATACTCACATCATGAACTTTTGCTCCAAGAATGACCTCAGGAACATAATAGGAAAACCAAAAGAATTCACACAAAGAAGCAGCTTGCCACTGCAAACTCCACGAGGCAGCCAAACAACTGTGACAGCCCAAAGTGTGAGAGGGGGAAAAGTCTACCTCCAAACACACATCCTCACTGGGAAACCTGAAAATACAGATCACGGGAGGATTTAACCGTACCTAGAACTGAAATAAATGTAGAGAACCAAGCAAAATATAACAGTAGAAGAAGTGGGAAGAGTCTGATAGGTACTCCCAGTCCCCAGGGAAGCCCAGGGAAGCCATTTCTGCCTTTATCTTACAGGAGTCCTTGGGGAGGGCTGCCAGTGGAATTGGAAAGGACCCCAGGGAGAAGGAAACTTCCAGATGAACTTTGTAATAATAAATTTTCCTGGGCAGAATCAAGGGAGGTGGAGGTGGTGAGCAGGAAGTGCAGATACAAACACAGAAGCCACAGCAGGTGGGGAGGGGCAAAGCCTGAAAGCCCTGCTTGCTTTCTCAGTGGGGAGGCTTGTAGCCTGGGGCAAGATCTCAGCCCTACACACCAGCTGCCTGGATATAAACTCGGTGTTGTTGGGCAAGCACAGTCGTGAGACTGGCCTTGCTGGCTGCATGGGAGCTAGGTGAGGCCTGTCACTGCTGGCTCTCCCCCACTTCCCTGATGACCTATATGATGCAGGAGAGGCAGCAATAATCCCCCTGGGAACTTGGCCTGAGAACCACACCCCCATCCCCACAGCAACTGCAGCAAACTCTGCCCAAAAAGAGTCTGAGCTCAGACATGCCTAACCCTGGCACCACCTGATGGTCTTTGTCTACCTGCCCTGGTAGCCAAAGACAAAAGACATGCAATCTCTTGGGAGCTCTATGACCCTGCCCATTGCCTGAGAAACCAAATACTTATCCAGACAACCTTGGGGAAAGCTTGTATCCCTGCTGTACTACTGTAGATGATGCTCTCTTGAAAGCGTTACCTCATGGCTGGAGGTCAACCAACTTAAGCCATTACAGCAACTCATAAAAGAACAACCCTGCCCCAAGAAGGAAGAAAACAACAGCTAATTCCACCATCTGTAACATGCTAGCTAACTAGAGGTCCTGAGTCTGTCCCTGTGACTACTTCATTGCTAGTATAAGCAGCATTCAAAAAAAAAAAAAAAAAAAAACAGAACACCAAACAAAACTACAACCAAGGACCCTCACGGAGTCCACTTCGCTCTCCTACCTCCACTGGAGCAGGTGCTAATATCCATGGCTGAGAGACCCGAAGACAAATATCATCACAGGACTCTTTGCAGACACTCCCCAGTACCAACCCAGAGGCCAGTGGCTCTGCTGGGTGGCTAGACCCAGAAGAGAAATAATCACTGCAGTCCAGCTCTCAGGAAGTCCCATCTCTAAGGGAAGGGGGAGAGCACCACATCAAGTGATCATCCTGTGGGACAAAAGAATCTGAAGAGCAGCCTTTGAGCCCCAGATCTTTTCTCTGACATAGTCTACCCAAACGAGAAGGAACCAGAAAAACAATTCTGGTAATATGACAAAACAAGGTTCTTTAACACCACCAAAAGATTGCACTAGCTCATCAGCAATGGATCCAAACTAAGAAAAAATCTTTGAATTTCCAGAAAAAGAATTCAGAAGGTTGATTATTAAGCTAATCAAGGAGGTACCAGAGAAAGGTAAAAATCAACTTAGAGAAATTTAAAAAATAATAGAATACAGGATATGAAGGAAAAATCTCCAGAGAACTAGATAAGCATCAATAAAAAATAATCACAACTTCTGGAAACGAAAGGCACACTTAGAGAAATACAAAATACACTGGAAAGTTTCAACAATAGAATTGAACAGGTAGAAGAAATAACTTTAGAACTCAAAGATGAGGCTTTTGAATTAACTCAATCTCACAAAGACAAAGAAAAAAGAATTTTAGAAAATGGACCGGGCGCGGTGGCTCAAGCCTGTAATCCCAGCACTTTGGGAGGCCGAGACAGGTGGATCACGAGGTCAGGAGATCGAGACCATCCTGGCTAACACGGTGAAACCCCATCTCTACTAAAAAAAAATACAAAAAATTAGCCGGGCGAGGTGGCGGGCACCTGTAGTCCCAGCAACTCGGGGGGCTGAGGCAGGAGAATGGCATAAACCCGGGAGGCGGAGCTTGCAGTGAGCTGAGATCCGGCCACAGCACTCCAGCCTGGGCAGCAGAGCGAGACTCTGTCTCAAAAAAA
>NW_016812332.1:3817039-3819364 GCF_001698545.2 Rhinopithecus bieti | reverse complement strand
AAAAAAAAAAAAAAAAAAAAAAAAAAATCATAGATGACACAAACAAATGGAAATACATCTTGTGCTTATGGATGGGTAGAATCAGTATTGTGAAAATGACCATACTGCCAAAAGCAATCTACAAATTAATGCAATTCCCATCAAAATACCATCAACATTCTTCACAGAACTAGAAAAAACAATTCTAAAATTTACATGGAACCAAAAAAAGAGCCTGCATAGCCAAAACAAAACTAAGCAAAAAGAACAAATCTGCCAGCCTGGTAACATGGTGAAACCCTGTCTCTACTTTGAAAAATACAAAAATTAGCCAGGACTGGTAACACACACCTGTGCCCCAGCTACTTCGGAGGCTGAGGCATGAGAATCACTTGAATCCAGGAGGCGGAGGTTGCAGTGAGCTGAGATTGCGCCACTGAATTCTAGCCTGGGCAACAGAGTGAAACTCTGTTTCAAAAAAAAAGGAACAAATATGGAGGCATCACATTACCTGACTTCAAACTATACTACAAGGCTATAGTCACCAAAACAGCATAGTACTGGTATAAAAATAGGCACACAGACCAATAGAACAGAATAGAGAACCCAGAAATAAAGGCAAACAACTGATCTTTGACAAAGCAAACAAAAACATAAAGTAGAGGAAAGAACACCATATTCAACAAACAGTGCTGGAATAATTGGCAAGCTACATGTAGAAGGATGAAACTGGATCTTCATCTCTCACTTTATACAAAAATCAACTCAAGATGGATCAAAGACTTAAATCTAAGACCTGAAACCATAAATATTCTAGAACACAACATTGGAAAAACTCTTCTAGACATCAGCTTGGCAAAGAATTCATAACTAAGACCCCAAAAGTAAAGGCAATAAAAACAAAGATAAATAGATGGGACTTAATTAAACTAGAAAGCTTCTGCACACCAAAAGATATATTCATCAGAGTAAACTGACAACTCACAGAGTAGGGGAAAATCTTTGCAAACTATGCATCTGACAAACAACTAATATCTGGACTCTACAAGGAACTCAAATCAGCAAGAAAAAAAACAAATAATAATATCAAAAAGTGGGCTAAGGACATAAATAGACAATTCTCAAAAGAAGATATACAAATGGCCAACAAATATATGAAAAAATGCTCAACATCACTAATTATCAGGGAAATGCAAATCAAAACCACAATGGGATACCACCTTATTCCTACAATAGTGGCCATAATTTAAAAAATCAAAAGGCCGGGCACATTGGCTCATGCCTGTAATCCCAGCACTTTGGGAGGCCAAGGCAGATGGATCACAAGGCTAGGAGATCAAGACCATCCTGGCTAACATGGTGAAATCCCATCTCTACTGAAAAAAAAAAATACAAAAATTAGCATGTGGTGGTGCATGCCTATAGTTCCAGCTACTCGGGAGGCTGAGGCAGGAGAATTTCTTGAACGAGGGAGTCAGAAGTTTCAGTGAGCAGAGATCATGCCACTGCACTCCAGCCTGCTGAAAGGGCGAGACTCTGTCTCAAAAAAAAAAGAAAGAATAAAAAAAAATAGATGTTGTCATAGATGTGGTGAAAAGGGAACTCTTACACTGCTGATGAGAAAGTAAACTAGTACAACCACTATGGAAAATTGTGCAGATTCCTTAAGAACTAAAAGTAGATCTACCATTTGATCCAGCAATCCCACCACTGGGTATCTACCCAGAGGAAAGGAAGTCATTATACGAAAAAGACATGCACATGCATGTTTATAGCAGCACAATTTGCAATTGCAAAAATATGGAATCAGCCCAAATGCCCATCAATCAACAAGTAGATAAGGAAAATGTGAGAGGTGTGTGTGTGTGTGTGGGTGTGTGTGTATAATCACAGAATACTACTCAGCCATAAAAAGGAATGAAATAATGGCATTCTCCAGCAACCTGGATGAAGTTGGAGACCATTATTCTAAGTGAAGTAATTCAGGAATGGAAAACCAAACATTGTATTTATCACAGTGGAAGCTAAGCTATGAGGACACAAGGGCATAAGAATGATGCAATGGACTTTGGGGACTCAGGGGAAGGGAGGAGGCGGGTGAGGGATAAAACACATTGGATACAGTGTACACTGCTCAGGTGATGGGTGCACCAAAATTTCAGGAATCACCACTAAAGAACTCATCCACACCACCTGTTCCCCAAAAAAAATTGAAATAAAAATAAATAAATAACATGATAAAGAAAGCAAAAAGATAAGCCACAAACTAGGAAAAGGTATTTTCAACACACAAAACCTAAAACTGATTATATTCCAGAATATTTAAAGAACGTCTGAAAACTATTT
>NW_016812332.1:3805604-3815583 GCF_001698545.2 Rhinopithecus bieti | reverse complement strand
GGTGGTCTCGATCTCCTGACCTTGTGATCCGCCCGTCTCGGCCTCCCAAAGTGCTGGGATTACAGGCTTGAGCCACCGCGCCCGGCTGAAAAACTATTAAAGTATGCCAATAAAAGAAAATAAGCGAAAGACATATAAAGACATTTCACAGAACAAGAAATCTGTATAATCCACAAACATTAAAAAGGATGCCCAAATTCATTATTATTGACGGTAATCACAGAAGTGCAGATTAAACCCACAATGACATATTATTCTTGTGCCCTTAGATTGGGAACATTTTTAAAGTTTGGCCATATAAACGATTGATGATAATATGGAACATTGAGAACTCTCATACGCTTGTGGGGGAATGACAAAAGAACAAGTAACAGAAGACTTTATGCCTTCTAATTCCATTATATATATATATATACATACACACACACACACACACACACACACACACACACACACACACATACAAAAACAAGTCTTTGGACCCCCAAACTTCTATGAGGAAGCAGGCTGAGAAAATTTCTCAGTTGCAAACATGAGCTATTTCTTACAGAAGAGGAAGAGTGACTCAGAATCTAGAGCCAAAAGCCATGGTGAATCATTCTCAGGGAGCAAGATTGGACCCACTCAAAACAACAGGTGACATGTGCTTCATGTGACTACTATGTGTCATCCCTTCCCTTTTGTACAGGAATGTTTCTTGTAGCCATGGTCCCCTGTGTCCCCATTGCATCTTGGGCATACAGAGAGCAAATAAACTGGTCTCTTTGGCTCAAGGTCTTCCCATTAAGAGAAAACATACTCAAGGTGTGGTACCAAAAAGAACTACACCTGTATCTGATTAGATGACAAGATCCTGGAGTTTGACTAAATGCTAAAATAAAAGGACACTTTGGGGATCTTAGGAGGGAATGATATAATTTTGCATGTAGGAGGGCTGCAAATTGTAGTGGCAAGAAGGCAGACAGTGGATGAAAATCAAAGATGGCACCATCAATTCCTTCCCTACTTGCAAATGCATGCTGTTCCTCCATCAAAAGGTGGAGTTTAATTTCCCATTCTTCGAATCTGGGCTGGTTTTAATGATTTGTCTTGACCAATAGAATACAGTGAAAATGAAGTTCTGGGACATCCAAGAATATCTTATAAAAAGGCTTCCAACTTCTGCCTTAGAACATGTGCTCTTGGCACATTCTTCTTTGATCCCTGAACCCCATGTAAAAACCCCAGCCCACTCTTCTGAAAAAGAAATGTATGGGGGAGGACTGAGGTATCAGACATATGAGTGAATATTATCCAGCCCAGTCAAGTCTTCAGGTGGCTCCAGGACCACCCACTATTTAAGTGCCAATGCATGAGAAATCCCCAAGAGAGCTGCCCAGGTGAGCACAGTCAACTCTCAGAACCATGGAGAAAATAATAAATTGTTGTTTTAAGCCACTACATTTTTAGGATGTTTGTTACAAAACAACTGATAACAAGAATATCATGGTTTTGAGTCCCTCGCCATCCTCACCAGTCTGTTCTACATATGTTCTCATTTTTATCATCTAAGTCACAGATGTTAAATCTTTCTATTTATACTCCTGCCTGCTTTCCAAAGAGGATTGGTCCTGTTAGGCTAGAGAGTTTCTTATTTTGACTAGTGCCCTGATGGTGTTGGGTATATAAACTTGCAGGTAGGAACTGAAAGTAGAAACTAGGTTCAAGTTGAATTGCTCCACTTTATAAAGAAAAACAGAATTTGAAATTCCTGAGGGAAACTGAGGAAAGACAAGAAACAAGAGCCAAGAATGATGGGGAAAGTATCAGAGAAATTGAAAAGAACCCTTAGTGGTGGCACAGCAGCCAAAGGACAATAAAACACCAGGCATCTGATGGAAGGGTTGACTGGTCAGCTTGGGAGGATATAACATAAAATCTCCCCTTTGACTTATCAAAGTTTCAAGAAAATCTACATTGCTCACATGTAATTTTTTTGTGGTGACATCTACCGTTTTAGTGATTTTTCAAACATATAATATATTGTTATTAACACTAGCCATCATGGCCAATCAATCTCTTGAACTCATTCCTCTTGTCTCACTGAAATGTTGTGCCCTTTGACCAGTATCTCCCTAACCCCCAAACCTCCAGTTTCTGGTAACCACCATCTTATTCACTGTTTATATGAATTCAACTTTTTTTATACTCCACAAATAAGTGAGATCATGAAGTATTTGTCTCTCTGTGCCTGGCTTATTTCACCTAATTTAATGCTCGAGGTTCAACCATGTTGTCACGCGTGGCAGTATCGCCTTCATTTTTAAGGCAGAATAGTATTGCATTGTGTATATTTACCACATTTTCATTATCCATTCATCTGTTGATGGATACTTTGGCTGCTTCCATTCACTTAGGCTGTTGTGAATAATGCTACAAGGAACCTTGGAATGCAGATGTTTCTTTGACATACTGATTTCATTTCCTTTGAATGTATACCCAGAAGTGGGATTGCCGGATCATAAAGCAGTTCTATTTTTAATTTTTTGAGGAACTTCATACTATTTTCCATAATAACTATAGTAATTTACATTCCCACCAACAGTATATAAAGTTTCCCTTTTCTCCACATCCATGCCAGCATTTGTTGTCTTTTGTCTTTTGGATAATAGCTATTTTAACAGGTGTGAAGTGGTAGCTCATTGTAGTTTTAATTTGCATTCCCCTGATGATTAGTGATGTTAAACATTTTTCCATATACCTGTTGGCTATTTCTGTTTTCTTTTGAGAAATGTTTATTCAGGTCCTTTGCTCATTTTTAATTAGGTTATTTGTTTCCTTACTATTCAGTTGTCTGAATTGTTTTTTTTTTTTTTTTTTTTTTTTTTTTTTTTTGTTTGGAGGCGGAGTCTCGCTCTGTCGCCCGGACTGGAGTGCAGTGGCGGATCTCAGCTCACTGCCAGCTCCGCCTCCCGGGTTCCCGCCATTCTCCTGCCTCAGCCTCCCAAGTAGCTGGGACTACAGGCGCCCGTCTCGTCACCCGGCTAGTTTTTTGTATTTTAGTAGAGACGGGGTTTCACTGTGTTCGCCAGGATGGTCTCGATCTCCTGACCTTGTGATCCGCCCGTCTCGGCCTCCCAAAGTGCTGGGATTACAGGCTTGAGCCACCGCGCCCGGCTGAATTGTTTTTTTTAAACATATTAACCCCTCATCACATACACCGTTTGCAAATATGTTATCCCATTCTGTAGGTTGTTTCTCATTCTGTTGACTGTTTCTTTTGCTATCCAGAAGACTTTTAGTTTGAGGTAATCTTATTTGCATGAATGGATTCTTTAGTGAAATTCCAAGAGGTAATGCATTGGCATGCAAGCATAATAGAACGGAAGAATAACAAGGCAGCCAATATCTGAGTTCCATTTTAGAAAAATGTTGACTAGAACAGGTGTTCAATCTTGTAACCTGGCATTAAAGAACTTCCCCCAAACTAACGTTGATCTGCTAAAATGCATGTTACCATAAAATTGTTTGATAATTTTGAGTCTTTGAACTTACTGTTATCTAGCCTATTTCTCTCCAACTTATTTCAAAGGATATCATAGGAAAGAGTTAAAAGTCTTAATAAAATCCTTATATATATAGGGCACTCCTCTTAACTACAGTTTAGCAGCCGTGTAAAAGAGATAATTAGACTGATTTGACATGAAATGTTGTTATAATCATGCAGCTTCCCTATGTGCTCCAAAAAAAAATCATCCTTTTAATTAATCATTACGTAATTTTAACAGGAATTGACATTAGGCCCACCTGTAGTTGCCTTTTAGAAAGTATTCACTGCTGCCTGAAACCCAGAGTGCTTACTAAAATCCAGTCACATTTAGGAGAGAATTTCACAGATACAGGGTACCACTGGATTTTCATTGATGACTCCAGCATATTTCTGTGTATCATACCACTGGTAACTTGTATATATATGTGGCATGAGTTGGCCATTAGAGATGTTGCCTCACCCAAATTATTGGCTACCTTTAATTATCCTAAATCTTGGCTTTATATCAGTAAGGTATTCTCCTAAGAACAGATACCCTGGGAAACATCTAACTAGACCGGAGGTGTCTAATTAGAGGGTTTGACATCTCTGGTATCAGCTAGTGGCTTGGCCTTCCAAGGTTTTACAATTATAGCGGTCAATCAGCAGTTTTTGTTTAAGATCAGAGAAGTTGAAACACTACAGTGACAAGGACTGGGAGTTTGTCAGAACGGTAGCAGAGTTGAAATTTAAATGCACGTTTGGGAAAGAAGAGATCTTGACTAAAGCTGTTGACCTAAGAAAAAGAATTTGGTTCTGAAATAAAGCTGGAGAGGCAAAGTTGGGACAAGGATATTTCTTAGTATAAGATGTCTGGACATGATGAAAGATTTAGAAATTTAAATGAAAAATGAATAAAGGAGTTTCTTTAAAAAAAAAAAAAGCTGGCAATAAGACTAGGAATGTCCCTGGATATCTGGGATTTCCTTCCTGTTAATAATACACAGAGCCTGGTGATCCTTTCCTCTTACATCTCTTCTTACTTTCTGAAGATAAATTATTTCAAACAGTTTGGATCTGTGAAGGGTATAATGAATAAACATGTTCTTCAGCTTTAACAAAGGTATAGAGATTGCAGGAAGTGAACGGCCACTTTAAAAAATGAGGAGAATCTCAAATGTGTAAAATAATACACTCTAAAAGGAGTGCTCTGTTACCCAGGAATGACTGAATTTTTGGGGGTGCTGGTGTGAACCTTTATGAAAGGATGTGTATCAGACACCACAGGAGAGCTCACTTAGGCCTGTTCCCAGCTACCCTCCTGCCTTCCTCTTCCATAGAGGGGGATGTATTGATTAAAGAATCTCCAACTCTCCATTGCAGCACGTGTGTGTGTGTGTGTGTCTGTGTGTGCACACTGTAAACTCAGAGCCAGCACATTTCTTGCTGGACAAAATACAACAGAGAAAATAGATCCTCATTGTTCACTCTGTAATGCATTCAACAAGCAGTCATTAAGCTTTGTAAAGAAAACATTACTAGATGCCTGCTACTATGGTAGATGGTGGAGCTAGAATGATGAGCGAGACAAAGTCTCAGCCCCAAGGAACTCATCATTTATTCTGAAGAACAGAGTAGTAGTGCTCAAAGTTGTAAATGTTAGGAGAAGGGCAAGAAGAGAGTATATTACAGGGTTCTGTTCTGGGATAGGGGAAGGAAAGCTTTGCAAAGATGGTGACCACGAAACTGACTCTGAAAAAAGAAATTGAAGTTCACCAGATGGACAAGAGAGAGTATGGCTTTTGGAAACACTGTGGGCTAGTTGAATGTGCTCAGAGTGCAGTAATTTTCAGTTTTTTCTACTTAGTGTTTTTTTTTTTTTTTTTTTTTTTTTTTTTTTTTGAGACTTAAGTCTCGTTCTATTGCCCAGGCTGAAGTGGAGTGGCGTGACCTCGGCTCACTGCAAGCTCCGCCTCCCAGTTCACACCATTCTGCTGCCTCAGCCTCCCGAGTAGCTGGGACTATAGGCGTCTACCACCACGCCCGGCTAATTTTTTGTATTTTTAGTAGAGACGGGGTTTCACCGTGTTAGCCAGGATGGTCTGCATCTCCTGACCTCGTGATCCGCCCACCTCGGCCTCCCAAAGTGCTGGGATTACAGCGTGAGCCACCAGGCCCAGCTGCTACTTACTGATTTATACAGAACAGTCTAAAATATCACAATAGTTCATCACTGGATCATTAATTTCCTGCATTACTGCTGCAGTTACTCTAAAGAAACTTGTATTTGTCTCTTTCACCAAAGGCAACGCTGTGGTTTGGCCTTCTTTACATATTACGACAACCTTTACGATGTTTATCATTGACCTCAAGTTCCTTTGCATTAACCCTGGTATAAATTACTGAGAAAAAAAAAATTAGCTAATGAAGAAGAAATGTAGAAATGTCCTATCATTCCTTTTTCATTCCACTGGCTCTGAAAAAATTTCTAAAACCAGCCTGAAGCTATTTTTGGACAATCATAATATATCCAACATGGAAAAGTTAGAATCCCAATTGATCAAAACGACAATTTTCTATAATGGAAAGAAAAATGCAAAGAGGCTCACTACCCACCAATTTGATGTAATAAATTATGGTGCATCCACATGACAGACAATTATTCATCCTCTAAAAATGATCATGAAGATGATTATGTATGGCATGCAGAGAATAAAATGCAAAAAAATTATATATTATGATTGCAGCAAAATGCAAACACATGTGAAAATGTTACTTGGAAATAACATAAAAAAACTTAAATGAGTAGTTGTAGCAAACTATCATAAATATTTTTCTTTTCAATTTTTTCTTTAATACTACTGATGGTCCATCTTTTAATTTTTAAAAGATAGATGTTTTATAAAGAGTGCTCCAAGTGTGATCTGACCAGTTGCTGGATTCAGTAAGTCCACCATCTTCCCTACACTTCATGTAAGGGCTTGGGCTGAATGCAGCCCAGGACCATGAGCACTCTTACATGTTATTCTCACTGAGCTCAATGACAACAACAAAAATATTTTATTTTATACTTTGTGGTGCAAAAAAATTTTAATATAGAATCTTTCCTTTAACCTAATTACAATTTTTCTTTGCTGTATTAGAACCACACTTCCATCTGTTGGTGTATATTTGGCTAACACAGGAAGAATAAGACAATAATTAAGAGCGCAGCTAGCCTTCTTTCTTCTGGTTGCGTTATCTTGGACAAGTTACTTAGCTTCTCTGTACTTCCCTGTCTTGTCAGTAAAAGGGGATAACAATAATTGTGTCTACTTCATGGGGTTGTCATAAAGATCCAATGTGATGACCCATGAAAAGCTTGGCCTGTGGCATGTGCTCAGTCAGTGGTAGCTATTTACTGTCCTCAGACTTTTAAAAGTATCCTTATGTTATCAAGCAAATAGGCTCACTTCCTTAAGTGCACAGAAGCCAATGCTATGGCACCAGCTTTTGAGAAAAGAAAGGCATTATTGCAAAACTGGCCAGCAAGGAGACAGGCGTGGGAGTCAAATCTATCTCCCCAGTTTGGGATCTGGGGTAAGTTTTAAGGGATCAGAGGGTAAAGGAAAGGATTTAGGAATGTTGTTTGGCAGAGTCTGATTGGAGGACCTCAAATTTGACCATTTACATAAGGTATGTTGAGGCAGATTTTAGCACCAGATCTTCTAGGCCAAGGGCTCTCTTGCTTCTGAAGGAATTCTGACATTCAGGTTCTGGTCATGCCCTGATCTTCTTAGTTCCAAAGGGAGGCATGGTTGCTTTGGGTGTTGTCAGAGGTCAAAGTTTTTCCTATTGTGCATGCCCAGGCTACATGACTTGCAGTTTTGGGCTCTGTTATACCTACAAGGTAACCCGATGTTCTGTTATCAACAGAGTAGGCCCATTTTGGGATGACTATATTATCCCCAACTCGTGTAAAAGCCAGAATTACATTGTGTCCTGCTTGTGTCCTATCCTGCATGAACTACGTTTTCTTTGAAAAGTCTCATGTCACAGAATCATACCCATCTCCTCTATGAACTTTTTCAAATTTGTATTCCTACATGTGAGATTCATGTGGTGTGATTCTAGCCTTCTTCCTCTGTGACTATCCTGAACTGCTATAAACTGTATCTTTCCTTTCTTCTAAATTACAAAAAGATATATGGATATACAAAAGAGTGTAAAAATAAAGCCACCCTCCTCCTCTCCCAGAGGCAAATATTATTTTGTGTTTTGTGTATCCTTTGGAAGTGCTCTATGCATTTTCAAGCATATTTATACTTGCATACATATACCTGTGTATATATCACATTTTTAACCCAAACTGAATCATACCATACACACTGTCCTGCAAGTTGCCCTTTTACTTAGCAATATGCCTTAGAAACTGTTTCATAAAAGCACAAATAACACCTCACTTTTATTCACAGATGCATAATTTTCCATTGTATGAAAAATATCCCAATTTTTTCACCAATCTCATATTGATGTTTATATGTTTCTATTCTTATGTTATTATAAACGTGCTGCAATAAATATCTTTTGCCACACATATACATATTTTATATAGTATATAAACAACTGTAGCACACACAGAATTTTGTATTCTCTTTTTCCACGTATTATACATTTTGGAAGTTTTAGAAACTCATTTTCAGTTTTGCTATTACAGGTAAAGCAAAATAAATATCCTCAATAATTCAAATGTTATAAGAAAATGACATTTTGATTAATTGTGATACTAGCCTTTGTGGGTATGGGATATATTAGAGTTGCCTAGACAAAGTTTCCAGCAGATTACAGAATTCCTCAGAGCCAATGAAATAAGAAAAAAATTGAATGAAATATTTCATGTCATTAGCAAACTGTATTAGGCTGTTCTTGCACAGCTATAAAGAAATACCTGACACTGGGTAATTTATAAGAAAAGAGGTATAACTGGCTCATAGTACTGCAGGTTGTACAGGAAGTGTAGCAGTATCTGCTTCTAGAGAGACCTCAGGAAGCTTCCAATCATGGTGGAAGTTCAGTGAAGGGGGAGTAGGCACGTCACATGGGAAAAGCAGGAGCAAGAGGGCAGGAAGGTGCCACACACTTCTAAACAACCAGATCTCGTGAGAACTCACTATCCTGAAGATAGCACCAAGCCATGAGGGATCCACTCCCATGACCCAGAATTGTTAAGAAAAGAAACTTAAGGTCAATATCTCTGTTATAGCAAATGTACAAAAATATCTATTAAATTCCTAGAAATGTAATTGCTGATCTAAAGGACACAAGCATTAGTTGACATATATAGTCAAACTATCCTCTAAAGAGGTTGTTGTATATGGTACTCGTCTACCTCAAGTTTCTTATTATTTATCCATTACCAACAAATTCTATTATATAGACAAAGTTTGATCTAGGACATCATTTCTTGTATTTGATGTCCTAACATTCTGAGAGGTAAGTCAAGAATTGTTCCCTGCACTGTTCGTAGCCAAACAAGGCTTTGGGAAGAGTGCAAATCCATCAGTATTCGTTTCACCAACATTATTTAAGAATTGACTGTCAGGTTCTAATGGACACCAGTGAACATCTGGAAGACCTGGAAATGTAAAATAAGGGTGGCCCTGATTCTGCAGTGTCATTAGTTCATGCTTCTAATGGCGAATCAGCTTAACCATTTGGAGCTGATTTGTTGGTTAATGTCTCTAGACTGTAATGCTAGTTAGTAAAAACCGAAATTGATTTCCAATTTTCTCAGCAGGTTATCCACTCTGTAATTGCCTAAGACATGAAAGGGAGCTTCCAGGGCAGAAAAGTAAAGGCTTGTTTGGCTCTTTCTGGACTACAGATCTTAACTGTTATAGCACTTCTGTGACAAATACTGCTGCCAACAGAATTCATCGTAAACCAAAGCAGCATTTCTCAGTGTAATAAATCTCACTTATTCCTCTTTAAATGTACAGCATCACTGCACTGAATCAAAGACAGGCCCAAGGGTTTGCTGCACTGTATCCAGAGTCCAGTATAAGAGATTATACTATTAATTCACTAACTCACCAAAAATGTGTAAGGACCCACTATGCCAGACTCTGTTCCAGTGATGTGAACAAACCACACAAAAATCACCACCCTCCTGGAGCTTACATTCTGGTAAAGGGAAAAATAAAATAAACAAAATAAGTAAAATATATAGGATGGTAAGAAGTGCTATTAAAAAATAAATATAATTTTTGAATTAAAATGGAAAATCCAAACAGGATGGGTGGATTCTATCAACGTTAATATCCTGGTTGTGATATTTTTCTATTGTTTCATAAAATGCTTCCATTGGGAAAAATTGTGTAAAGGGTACATGGGATCTTTCTGTATTCATTCTTACCACTGCATGTGAATCTACAATTATCTCAATAAAATTTACATAAACTTCTTCTTCTTTTTTTTTTTTTTTTTTTTTTT
>NW_016812332.1:3794204-3805302 GCF_001698545.2 Rhinopithecus bieti | reverse complement strand
TTTTTTTTTGAGACAGTCTCTGCTCTGTCACCCAGGCTGGAGTGCAATGTTGTGATCTCAGCTCACTGCAACCTCCGCCTCCCAGGCTCAAGCGATTCTCGTGCCTCAGCCTCCCAAGTAGCTGGGACTATAGGTGCATGCCACCATGCCCAGCTAATGTTTTTGTATTTTTTGTAGAGACAGGGTTTCACCACGTTGCCCAGGCTAGTCTCAAACTCTTGGCCTCTGGTAATTGGCCCACCTTGGCCACCCAAAGGTGGGATTACATACGTGAGCCATCGTGCCCTGCCAAAATTTACATAAACTTAAATTTTATGGTCTAATTTTATATAGTGCTGTCAGGTAAGTACTGAAAGGTAACATAAAGACCTGAAGTCAGTGGAAGAGTAAGAAATGTGGTAATATGGGGTGACAGTATGCCAAAGGAACCAGAAGAAAGAGACAGAACAGGCCTGCAGATTCCAGGACACAGCTACTAATGAAGTAGATGTCCAGAAAGGAGTGGCTGGACAGAGTAGAATAAGAGGACAGGTCATTGTATAGACTTTGGCTGTTACTCTGAGTAAGAGGGAAAGCAATTGGAGTATTCTAGGTAAAGGAGAAGCACAATCCGACCTAAAGTTTTATTGTCATTCTGGCTGCTGTATTGATATAAGACCATAGAAACCAATAGATGAACCACAGTATTAGGACATGGATGGCATTCTGCCGAATCACTCAAATGCCAAAGTAAAATGCTTCTGTCCATGCCATTGACTGATACCAGATTCTGAAATGAAACCCAGTGAGTTTTCTCTGATACGTAAGATATACTGTGATGAAATGTACTCTAGTCCAGAAAACTATAAGATGAATTAAAATATCTGAATGCTGTACATAAACTCCTCCTATGATATATCCTATGATTTGTGTTTTGCTTACATTTTTTAAACCATCAATACTAAAATTCTATAGGAGAGTAGTTCTAAGCAGTTGTAATGAATAAAATGTTCCTTTGAAAAACAATGTTTGTTCTCTTTACAGAAGAATTTTTAAAATAAATATTATTTTGCTTTTTATGTTTTAAAAGTGTCTCCTGAATTTGATATTTGGAGAATCACACATGGTCATTAAGCATATCATGGTACAGTGAAAAACAGAGATGTAAATAGCAGAGACACTCTCTTCTTACCAGATTAATAAATTTAAGAAGTGGTAACTGATCATTTAGATGAAGACTCTGCAAGAGTCTTTCATCAGCAGTTTTTCTTCAAGATTGATGACATCTTTGAATTATTGAAAATGGGAATGTAAATTGTAGCTTACATTCTGTAAGATTCTGGCAACTAGAAATTTCTATCAACTGGTATCTTGTACCAGTTGTACAGAGCTGGGCGTTGTGGCGCATGCCTGTAATCCTGATGCTTTGGGAGGCTGAGGTGGGAGGATCCCTTGAAGCCAGGAGCTCAAGACCAGCCTGGGCAATATAGTGAGACTCGCTTGCCTACAAAAAAAAGAAAAAAAAATTAACCGAGTGTGGTGGCATACACCTATAATATCAGCAATTTGGGAGGCCGAGGCAAGAAAATCACCTGAACCTAGAAGGTCAAGGCTGCAGTGAGCTATGACCGCCACTGCACTCCAGCCTAGAAAACAGAACACAACTCTGTCTCAAAGAAAAAAATAATAATAAACTCAAAGTACGATGATAATTCACATTCATAATGCTCACATGAGGAAAGATCCTGAAACACCTTCTGAATTACCTAAGAAAAACTACATTCAATACAGAATTTTGAATATATTATTAATTTTGAAGAAAGTAGGCTTTTAAATTGTGTGTGGCATGTTTAATAATAAGCTATTAGCCAGAATATTTCATTACTCAGAACAACATATTCTCCCCCATCTGTGTTGGCTTACTGTATACAATTCCAGACATAAAATTTCTAGACTAAAGCTGTAAAATCTGCTCATTTAATATTTGTAGTAAAAATTTTTATTAAAACTGATTATTCTAGAGGCAATCAGAGAATTTCTGTAAGGAGCTTTATTTCACTTAACAGCACCACATTTTACAAATAAGAATTATCCAAAAATGTTAATACATACAATTAGTTGTAAAGCTGGGATGAGATCCTAGTTTTTCCTGACTTTTAGAGTAGCATGCATTCCCTCCACCACACTCAAACATGTACCATTTTATTTTTTGTAAATTATAAAACTAGAGAATACAACAGGATTCCAGTATATCCTGTTACTTGGTCTACCAATAGTCTGGTATTTTTTGTTAGTGTATTACCATTATTTTAATATTTTTAAAAATCTAAATAATCTCCATTTTGAGGCCGGGCGCGGTGGCTCAAGCCTGTAATCCCAGCACTTTGGGAGGCCGAGACGGGCGGATCACGAGGTCAGGAGATCGAGACCATCCTGGCTAACACAGTGAAACCCCGTCTCTACTAAAACATACAAAAAACTAGCCGGGCGAGGTGGCGGGCGCCTGTAGTCCCAGCTACTCGGGAGGCTGAGGCAGGAGAATGGCGTAAACCCGGGAGGCAGAGCTTGCAGTGAGCTGAGATCCGGCCACTGCACTCCAGCCCCGGCGACAGAGTGAGACTCCGTCTCAAAAAAAAAAAAAAAAAAATCTCCATTTTGAGATCAAGATCAATGATTCATTGTATATAAAAAGGTCAGCTGATGTATTCTCCAATTCTCAACAGGTACAAGTAACTATAAATAACGATACTATTGTACTATGTAAAGTTTCTCTTGCAAGAATAATTCTTATTCTAGGACCAAGACTTTCCAAAGCAGTAGAAAAAGAATATGACAGAGCTAACATTAATATGTGAATTCAGTCTAGGAATATACATTCACATATGATAAAAGTAAAGAAAGTCAGGACAATAAAACCTACTTTTGAGAGAAAATGAGAGCTCGCTATTAATAATATTATAGTACCTGCAAAGGAAAAAAGTTACTGTTCAAAAACTTTTCCTCGGTAATGAAATAGGAGAGAAAATTATTCAAAGATGAAGAAGTCAAAGAAACATATCTGTAGCTTGCTTATAATATTTCTCACCATTCTCTCAAATAGCAGTGTAAATAAAACTCTCAGCAGCTGGAAAATCTGCACAGAAAATAAGGTGACAACTCCACAATAACATATGTAAACATTTCCTTTTAAAATTCACGTTAAGATAGATTTTAAAATCAAATATCATTTCATTTTAAATTTATGTGTATGTATAATGTTTAGGTGTATGTTTTTCATACATAATTTTTTAATGTGTACATATATATATAGAGAGAGAGAGAGAGAGGAAAGACAAGATCTCACTCTCACACGCAGGCTGGAGTACAGTGACACAATCATAGCTCACTGCAGCCTCGATCTCCTGGGTTCAAGTGATCCTCCTGCCCCAGCCTCCCAAGTAACTGGGACCACAGGCATGCACCATCATGCCTGGCTAGTTTTTTTCTTTTTGTTAGAGAAAGGGTCTCCTGATGTTGCCCAGGTTGGTCCACAACTCTGGGCTTAAGCAATCCTCTCACCTTTCCCTCCTAAAATGCTGGGATTGCAGGTATAAGCCACCACGCCTGGCCCCATATTTTAAATGTATCATAAAATATCCTCATGTTCATGTTTAAGTTATTTAAGGATAATATCTTCTTTTTATTACCTTATGTGCTAATAATTTATATTAAATTTATAATGTTTACATTTTATAAATTTACATTTTATGTTTATTGTTTATATACTTTTTATTTGAAATGAATTAAACATTTAATTTTAGTAATTTTTATTTTACTTGTAAAATATGTAAGTAGAATATCATCATTCATTCTGTATACCAATTATAGAAACATTAAACAGTCTTCTTAAAACACTGTCATCCTCATATGTTGGGCATATTCTTCAATATAACTTGAGACTTCCAAAACAAGTTATAAAAGATTGAATTAGCCAGGCACAGTGGCTTACACCTGTTATATCAAAACTTTGGGAGGCCAAGGTGGGAGAATGACTTGAGCCTAGGAGTTTGAGACCAGCTTGGGCAACGTAGGGAGCCCCCCATCTCTATAAGACTATAGGCTTGCACTTATAGTCCCAGCAACTTGGGAGGTTGAGGTAGGAGGATCACTTGAGCCCAGAAGGTCAAGGCTGCAGTGAGCTGTGATCCTGCTGAAACCGGCTTTATTGTCTGAGGTGTCACCTGAAGTTATTGGTCTCACGGCCAAGAAAATGAAAGATGCAGACACTCCAAAAGTGAGGTTAGAGCAGAAGTTTAATAAGCGAAAGAAGGAAAGCTCTCTGGAGCAGAGAGGGGTCCCAGAAAGATGGGTTGCCATTTTACAGTGAAGTGCAAGGGTTTTTATAGAGAAGCTGGAGGGGAGGAGCGCTTCATTTGCATAAGGCACAAATTTCTGAGTTCCCACCCCACCCTTTCTGGTGCCCATGGGGCTTCTTAGCCTGAGTTACTCCATGTTGTTTATCTCTTCCTGCTGCACATGTGTGAAAAAGGTGTGGGCGTATAAAAAAGGCGGGGGCAGGGGGGAGTGGGAGTCGCCAGAATACCCCAAGGTGAACGTGCCTGGTTCAGGGTAGGTTTTCTTATTGGTGCTGTTGCAGGCACTCCCCCTGCACAAGCCTCCTTGTCTGAGTATTTTCAAGAAGAGAGGGGTCTATGCTTACTGAGGCCCACTGTATGTCTGTATGTTACACAGGAGACCCCCTTCTGTGTTAGAGCTTGCCTTCATTATCTGTGTTTGCAGCCTGATCGCTCAGGATGGTCTTTGCTGAAGGAGAAATGACCTCTTGGGCTGCTTTTTATAAGGGAATTCCACCGAGGACCCTTGCCCTAACTATCTGCCTAGTTGATTTCTCTCTCTCTCCTCTCACACTGCTGTATTCCAGCCGGGGTAACAGTGCAAGATCCCGTGTCAAAAAATCATAATAATAAAAATTAAATAAAGAAATGAAATCAAGAAATAATAGTGATAGAAAAAAGAAATAAAAGCTATATATCTGTAAGCCTCTGCCTTCTAACCATGATTGAGGAACTGGTCGTGGGCTACTCTTTCAGACATAAACAAATACAAAACTCAACAAAATGGCAGGGTGCGGTGGCTCATGTCTGTAATCCCAGCACTTTGGGAGGCCGAGGTGGGTGGATCACCAGACGTCAGGAGTTCGAGGCCAGCATGGCCAACATGGTAAAATTCTGTCTCTGTTAAAAATACAAAAATTAGCCAGGCGTGGTGGTGCACACCTGTAATCCCACCTACTTGGGAAGCTGAGACAGGGGAATCGCTTGAACCCAGGAGGTGGAGTTTGCAGTGAGCCAAGATTGTGCCCCTGCACTCCAGCCTGGGCAACAGAGTGAGGCTCTGTCTCAAAACAAAACAAAACAAAAACAAACCTGAAAAACCTGATCATAATATATAAATTAACTATTTCAGACATTGCACGACAGACTGAGGTATGATCCCTAGAAGGCTGATACCTGTACCAGAAGACTGTGATCCTTAAAAGGACTACGATCCCAGCAAGAATTGAAGCAAATGAGATGAACCTACAATTGTTCTGTCTTTCTGCTTGGAGGTGCATTCCAGAGCACAGTGCAGGGAGGGGATGCCCAAACACAGCAGTTTTGCCAAATGGAGGAAAGAGATGCTAGAATTCAAAGCAACTGAGGCTCCTGAAGCCTTCGGGGCAGGGTCACAGAGAAAAGGGAACTGAATAGAAAAGAAATTCCAGATAACTGGATAGGATTCCTCACATTTTGAGCCCAAAAATACGCTGCGCATGCATAGGATGAGGCTTTACAAAAAACTAGGCAGCAAAGAAATACCAAGGAAAGACCAACTATGTGCTGGGAAAAGAATAATTACTGGAATCTGGAAGTTGAACAAATACTAGAGCTCACACAGAGATAGGAGACATTCTAGCTCTGATTAGCCACAGCAGAGAGACCTCATTGAACATCTCAGGCTTTCAACAGAACGACCAGGCTTTCCAGCAAGACCAGGCCTTCAGTGTGGAACTAATCTAGCTCTAAAGTAAAGGCAATTCTAGAGCCAATAATAAAACTAAAAGCAAGATTTGCAAAAATCAAGCTGATCCACAAGTAAATTAACTGCTTGTTGGAACAAACTTCAACATTCTATTAAAGAAAACCACAAATTCCACACACTCAATGATGTACCATTCATAATGTTCAGTATACAATAAAATTTTTTACTACACAATCTAAGAAACAGGAAATTGTGACTTTAATCAGATAAAAAATCACCAAAGAAATAGATTCAGAAACGATAGCAATTTTCAGCAAATAATTTTAAATAGCTGTCACAAATATGCTCTGGAATATGAAGAGAAACATAAACATAACGAGGAAACAACTAGAAATATTAATACAAAAATAAAAATATAGGAAAAGAACCAAATGGAAAATCTACAATTAGAAATTCAATATCTGATTTTTTTTTTTAAACTCACAAGATGGCTTAATAACACATTTTACAGTGGAAAAAAGGACTAGTGAACTTGAAAATGGGCAATAGAAACTATCCAAGCTGAAACACAAAGGGACAAAGGCTGACAAAAATGACCAGTGTCTCAGTAGCCCTGTGTACTTGTAACTGGAGGACCAGAGGGGTACGAGACAGCAATTGGGGCAGAAAAATATTTTTTTAAATGGTCAAAATCTTTCCAAATTTCACACAAAAAAATTAATTCAACAATCCCAAGTAGTACACACACACATACCCCAAAGCACACCAAAATCAAATTTCTGAAAGAAAAAACTCTTAGCCAGGGAATAAAGACATATTACATACCAGAGAATAATGAAAAGTATTTCAACTGACTTGTCAGAAATGATACAAGCCAAAGAGAGTGGAGCAACATCTTAGGGTGCTGAAAGAAAAAATGGCCTAGAGGCCAGGCACGGTGGCTTATGCCTGTAATCCCAGCACTCTGGGAGGCCAAGGTGGTGGATCACTTGAGGCCAGGCGTTTGTGAGCAGCCTGGCCAACATGGTGAAACCTCATCTCTACTAAAAATACAAAAATTAGCCAGGTATGGTGGCACATTCCTTTAGTCCCAGCTACTCAGGAGGCTGAGGCAGGAGAATCGCTTGAACCCGGGAGGTGGAGGTTGCAGTGAACCGAGATCACACCACTACACTCCAGCCTGGGTGACAGAGTGAGACTTCGTCTCAAAAAAAAACAAAAAAAACAAAAACCAAAACAAAAAAAAGCAAAGAAAAAACAGCCTAGAATTCTGTATCTACTAAAATGTCCTTCAAAATGAAAGTCAAGTAAAGACATTTTCAAATATCGGCTAGGAGAATTCACAGCAGCACTTCAGTATTCCAAGTAATGTTAAAGGAAGTTCCTCAGGCTGAAAGAAAATAATATCAGATGGAAACTAGAAAGAATAAAAAGCAGAAGAAATGGTAAATATATGAAAAATTTAGGAGATTTTTTCTCATTTCTTAATTTCTGTAAAAGATGATTGACTGTGACTGTTTAGAGCAAAATAATAACAGGGTATTTGTAGGTTATAACTTACAGAAGTACATTCTATAATTATAAATTGTAGGTTGTAAGGTGAATTACATATAAAGTGGTACAATATTATTTGCAGGGAAGCTGGGATACATTTAAGATACATATTGTAAAGCATGGTATATCCATTGAATAGAATTAAAGAAGTATAACTAATAAGAAATAGAAGAGATAAAATGTAATTTTAAAATACTTTTAAAACACACAGAAAAAAATCAAATAACGGATGGAACAAAGAGAAAACAAATAGCAAAATAATACATTTAAATCAAACTAAATCAATAACTGTATTAAAAATAAATGGAATAAACATTTAAGTTAAAAGGCAGAGGTAGTGACACTGGTATTTTTATTTAAGCAAGATCAAATTATTTCCAGTTTACAAGAGACATACTAAAGAATATCTAAATAAATTGAGAGATATACGATGATCATAGATTGGAAGAATCAATAGTGTTTCAAACATTCTCCAATCTCCTTATGCCCCACTCTCTTTTAGTATCTCCAGATGACATTGAATCTGATTTTTCAGAGAAAATGGAACTATCTTAACTTCTGATTGTAAATATATAAACTTACCTACATCTGTCCCCATCTATCCTCCTTCTTACACATTAAAATAAAGAAACTCTTTGTCCTCCTGTATGGGATTAATCTCTCCACCTGTGCTTTCTTTAATTCTTCTCAAGAAACTGGTTATTTTGCTACCAAATTATTCACTCTTGCTCTTAAAAATTTAAATTCTTGCGGCCGGGAGTGGTGGCTCATTCTTGTAATCAGAGCACTTTGGGAGGCCGAGGCAGGCAGATCATCTGAGGTCAGGAGTTCGAGACCAGCCTGACCAATATGGTGAAACCCCATCTCTACTAACAATACAAAGTTAGCTGGGTGTGGTGGCACATGCCTGTAATCCCAGCTACTCGGGAGGCTGAGGCAGGAGAATCGCTTGAACCTGGGAGGCAGAGGTTGCAGTGAGCCGAGATGGCGCCGTTGCACTCCAGCCTGGGTGACAGAGTGAAACACTGTCTGAAAAAATTAATTAATTAATTAATTTTTGGTAACTGGATTATTCCCATTCAATTTTAACCCTCTACCACTTAAGAAAACAACAAAATAATTTGGTTCCTATGTCCCTTCATCTACAACCCTAACTCCCTACCTCTCTCTCTTTCTTCACAATCAAACTCACCCCCATCCACAGTGGCGATTATTCTCTCCATGAAATACATTCTTTCCTTGCCTTCTGGTTTGATCACATCTCTTGTTATGAACTGAATCTTTGTATCCTCCTCTCAAAATTCGTATGTTGAAGCTCTAACCCTCAATATGATGGTGTTAGGGGATGAAGCCTTTGGGAGATAATTAGGTTTCAATGAGATTCAGAAGGTAGAGCCCCAGTGCTGGGATTAGTGTCCTTGTGAGAAGAGAAAGGTACACGATAGCTTCCTGTCTTCACTACTGAGGATACTGCAAGAAGGCAACTATCCGCAAGCCAGGCAGAAGGTCTTCACCAAAAATCAAATCTGCTGATGACACCTTGATCTTGGACTTCCCATCCTCCAGAACTGTGATAATTAAATGTTTATTGCCTAAATAACTCAGTCTATGGTATTTGTTATAGCAGCCTGAGCTAAGTTACCTCCCTGCATGCTTCTTCTGTCTAATCTACAGCCTCAGCCTCCTTGACTCTGAATTTAAATGTAGAGCTCCTCAAGGTTCAGCCCTAAATCTGTGCTTCTACTCTAGCCCCAATCACAACAGCCTCCCCCTGGCCCCCATATTTACCAGAACCCCCTCCATCCAAATCAGGCCTTTGTATATGTTACTATCTGTTAGAAAAGTTTCTGTCTCTTTCTTACCATCCTAAACATACGTTTTTCACATCTGAGTTAGTCGTCACTTCTTCTGGGAATCTTTCTCCTACTTACCTTGTTAGGTCAAATCCCCCTATTATTTGCCTTCATAGTACTGTGTTATTCTTATGAGTACTAAACACTGTAGCAATTTACACTCTAATTTTTTAGTGTCTGTCTCTAATCTGTCTCTAATACTAGACTGTGAGTTCCTAGAGTATACACTAAAAGCCTTGATTAATATTTATAGAATATATGAAATGTCCTCCCAAAAATGATTTTATAGATTGTTTCCAACAAATTTTCCTAATAGTCAATAAGTATTTGTTGAAAGAATTAATTAATCTCTTTATGCCCCCACTGTTTTACCTTTAAAATAGGGGCTTTAAATATATAGAAAATAATTAAAAGTTTAAAATGGCATCTGTATTAGTTTGGATGGGCTAAATAAACTACTCAATCAAATAGACACAAATATATTGTGGCTTGAATAAAACAAAAATTTTTGCCTTGTTTATATAATGGTTCAGAATGGGGGTTCAGGTCAGGTGGCAGCTTTTCTCCATGCATTGATTCAGGAACCCCAGTGCCTTTCATTCTGTGGCTTCCCCATGGTCTTCCTATCATCTGCATTTAGCCAAAAGAAAAGAGTGTGGAGGAAGAATTCATATTCTCCAAGAAGCCCCCTTCCAGAAGTGGCACACATCACTTCTATTCATCAGCTAACTGACTATACTCTCATTACTCTGCAAGAATAAAAGAATGGATTTTGCAGACAACTAGTAGTCTCTGCTACCATCATCCAAATACAAGGTCTCTTATTATTTTAGTTTTGCTGAGTTTTTTGAACATGTAACAATTACAAATAGTAATAACATTCTGGGTTAAAATTAGGTCATACTGAATGGCAATTCAAAAACTTCTCTTACCATCTCCTATTAATGAGAGACAATGGTACTCTCGTTTGGTTCCACAAAAATGTGGTTGTTAGGGGATGGAGGGTTTGAGGAGATATTGGTCAAAGGACACAAAATTTCAATTAGGAGGAATAAGCTCAAGACATCTACTGTGCACCTTGGTGACTATAGTTAATAACAATATACTGTATACTTGAAAATTGCTAAGAGAGTAGATTTGAAGTGTTCTCACCACCCAAAAAGGTAAGTACGTTAAATAATGAGTATGTTAAATAGTGTGATTTGACCATTGCACAATATATCAAAACATCATGTTGTACATCATAAATATATACAAATTTTACTTGTCAATTTTAAAAACTAGGCCAAGAGAGCTTGCTCACCCATTTCCACCATGTGAGGACACAGCAACAAGGCACCATCTCGGGAAATGGGTCCTTGCCAGACATCACATCTGCTGGTGCCTCGATCTTCGACTTCCCAGTCTCCAGAACTGTGAGAAATAAATTTCTGTTGTTCCTAAGGTTTTTTTAAAAATGTAGTTGTGGCAGTTAAGTCTTTTCTCATTCTCTGTTGTCTAAAACATGAAAAGAAAAAGGAAACATACCTGGAATACTATTTATTCACAGGTAATTCACATAATCTCTTTTAATGACAGTTTAAAAGTTATGGGAGCTAAAAGCTGGTTTACTCTCCCAAGATAATCAGTATATAATATATCTAATATATAAGAATTATATTATATCTATTATATATAATATGATAATTATA
>NW_016812332.1:3785304-3793885 GCF_001698545.2 Rhinopithecus bieti | reverse complement strand
TATAATTATTATATCTATTATATATGTTATTATATATTATATATAATTATATATGTTCAGCATGTATAATATATAATATATATTCAGCATGTATAATATATATCATATATAATATATATTCAGCACATATAATATATATGCTGAATATTATCTGTTTGCCTCTCCAGATCTACTCTCCACCCTTTTCTGTGCCTCAGGAGGCTGACTGTATGGACTGAATCAACTGACTCTCTTAGCCTCTGGCTTCCCACTGGGTTTAGCCAACCTAAAGCACAAGCAGGGGATCAAAGCAGACAAGGTGTTACTGGCTAGTAGCTCAGCCAAAGGCTGCAACTTCTATTAGGAAGTCCTCTCCCCATAATTTTCACTCTTCAAGTGCCAGTAATTGTTTCTTCCCCTTCCCCTTTCCCTTTGGGATCAGCAGTGATGTCTCCCTGCTGGCCTGCCCCAGGGTACTGTAATATCTCTTGTGATTTCTCTGAATCCTATCTACACCTTTGCAAATAGTTTCTTTATCAAACTGTCCTTAAATTATCCATCAATTTCTTGCTTTTCTGAAAGTTTGTAACTGCAATCACCTAATGGCCTACAAGGTACTCTATGGATATCCCGTTGGACAAAACTGTCATCAATAAGGATGTCTTCAGAGACCCTGCTCTTAAACACAGGGCTGGATGAGAGGCCAAGGTCAAGTCTGAAGAGAAGTACAAGACAGGCGAGAACAAGTGGTTCTTCTAGGACCTAGATTTTACAAAGCGATTCCACAGTGTCCTAGTTCTAATATTTAAACTGACATTAGAAAATGTTTAAAAGAAAAAACTTCACCTATTAAAAAGCTCTGGGAACACTGAATTTAAAAAAAAAACTGTTCATATATTGTATACTACATTTCCCAGGCGTTTTTGTTCACAGACTTTTCCCTTTTTTAAAAAAAGCACATGGGAACTAGTGTTCCGCAGAATATAATTGAGAAAATTCTGATTTATACCAACAGAAAGAAGAGAAGAAAGATAAATGTAACACTACACAATTTCTAGGAGCGCTCATATTGTTTTTATATTTGCTTTAAAGCACAGCCAACCACTCACTTGAAGATAGTATGGTACACACAGTGTTGTCCTCCCACAGACATGTACATACCCTCTGCACCTGCCTTCGGTCCACTGCTAAGACCCCAGGACCCCTCTCTCTGACCTCAAAGTCATCATCCAGGTCACCAGAGATAGCTCACCACACAAATCTATGACCATAGACATGTAGCCTTGAAATACAGCTTACACGAGCCCCACTGGACAAAGGAAAACCAACTGAAGACAAATTACCAGAGAGAAAGCATGGAAGCTACCAAATTGTTGGAACCATTTCATTTCATGGGCTGTATCTATATTCTGTCTACACCTTTGAAAACCATTTCTTTATAAACTCTCCTTAAATTTCCTCCTTTTGTGAAAGTTTATAACTACAATCACCTAATTTCCACAAGGTACTCTGTGGATATTACACAGAAAGTACTAATTTTTTATTTTTGTTATTTTAAAGATGAGGTCTCGCTTGTTGCCCAGGCTGAGGTGCAGTGGCTATTTATGGGCATGATTATAGAATACTACAGGCTCTAACTCCTGGGCGTAAGTGACCTGTCACCTCAGCCTCTCAAGTAGCTGGGACGACAGGCACATGCCACTGCACCCACTCTGTACTAATTTTCAAATTGAAGATTTCAGAAACACTGAACTTGGAAAGACCCTGAGAGATGACTTTTTTCATTTTCAATCAGTGCTGAGTCATCTCAGATACTCAATAACCTGTTTTTTAAAAAATTTAAACCTCCAAGCAGATCATGATCCCTTTCTTCTTCTTTGTGTTTTCTTTTTATATCCTTAATAGCACCTACCACATTGATTAGTAATTGTTAGTTTAATGTTCTGTGTCTTCAAACATAATGCAAGCTCTTTCCAGGAAGAAAATGAATCATTGTTGTTAAAGCCTTAACACTTGACCAGTATGCATTTAATAAACATTTTGAACAAACGAAAACCTTGGCCAAATGAATAAATATTTCCTTGGTAAGTTCTTTCACTATCAATCGTATCATAAAATTTTTCTTAATACAAACTTAAATGGCATTTTGTGTATAGAAAAATCCCTAAAAGATCCTAAAGGTTATCCACTCTGGGCAGAAGTGCATTTAAAAACTAAAGCTTTTCCTTCTTTCATTTCTACTGTAGGCCCCAGTGGTTACTGTCGAAATGGGCAAGTTCATGAAACCTGGGAAAGAGGTGTTTGTCCTGGCTGGGCACTACTCCGGATGCAAAGCTGTCACATTGATAATGGCACCTCAGACCGCCCCTACAGCCATGCCCTGGTGGCTGGAATTGACCACTATCCCTGCAAAGTAAGAGCTGCCATGGGCAAGAAGATTACCAAGAGGTCAAAGATCAAGTCTTTTGTGAAAGTTTATAACTAGAGTCACCTAATGCCCACAAGGTACTCTGTGGATATCCTCTTGGACAAAACTGTCGTCAATAAGGATGTCTTCAGACACGCTGCTCTTAAACGCAAGGCTGGACAAGAGGCCAAGGTCAAGTTTGAAAAGAGGTACAAGATGGGCAAGAACAAGTGGTTCTTCCAGAAGCTGCAGTTTTAGATGTTTTGTTTTAGTCATTAAAATTAAAAGAAAATAAACTAAAGTTTTCTTGGGTTTTGTTCATTGTATTTCTTTTTAATCTTCAGAGAAGAAAATATATACAACCATCCTTGCAGATGTATTTCAATTTCACAAACTTTTAGAATTAGAAAAATTCCTCCTCCTAGCTACAGAGTCTCCATCCAAATATCTACATGGGCTTGACAAGCAAGGTAAATGTGTAAAGGAGGGTATTTTGTCATAAGGCCTAAAACTACGATCCAGTGTTCTGTGCTGCTTCGATATCTGGTAGAATCAGGAGGGCCTTAAATGGCCTAACTGTAAGTTCCCCTGCAGCTCTGTTCCCGGAGATAAGATTCCCTAGCCAAATAACCCTCTGTATCAAGAGGACCAGGTGTAGTTCCTGCTTATCTCTGAGTAGTGAGTTTCCATTCCCTATCAGACTGTGATATTATTCGAACAAGTGAATCACACCTTCCTGTTGGAACCAAGGGACACCTCACCCTTTAGATACAACAAAGCCTGGCTCCCAAAGCCCGTCCTTGTTCACTGTGTTCCTGAGTGCAAATCCAGTGTGGCCCTGTGTAGCATACAATGTCCTCCTCCTCAGGCGGTGAGTATATGTGATGAATAAACTACTGTTGATCTTACCTGTCCAGTGTTGGGCGTCAGGTGTTTGGCCATTTCCATAAACCTAGGTCAAGAATCCCTTCCTCATCGACAGAGTGACTAGGAGGCAATTAAAACAGGTACGGACCTGGTATGGGAAAAACAATTGTAGGGGAAAGAATTATAACAGTACCTGGAGCTTGTGGCTTAGAGCTAGGAAGTGGGGGGGGAACCATGGAGGTCTGGACAGGACAGACCCCAATTTAAGTAAGCAGCTACTGTTCAGCATTAGTCTATTGTAGACAGGCTAGTCACAACAATACACAATATTGCCAAACATTTCAAGAGACACTGGAAATCTGGATTTTATGTCAAAATTCTCACTTTTTAAAAGTTGGAAACTTCTTCCTTCCTTTCATTTTCCCTCTCCTTTTCCCACTCTCTCTCCCTCAGCCCAACCAAAACCCATCAGGGGTGGTTTCCTGAGGTGCCAGTTTGTAACCTCTGTCCCAGAAGTTAAGCCTAGTCCCTAGAACACTACTCTGATCCCAACACTTTAACATTCTGCCATTATATCTTTTAATATCATATATACTAACATTGCTGATTCAAGTTAGATTTACTATACCCCTGAAATTTAAATCTTAGCCATATTTGTCTATAAGTCCCCATTATATATGAGGGCAGTCTTATTTTTCCTCCTAGCAACAATTCACTACACTGCATTTTATTCTGACCACATTTCACACTCCCTCAATTACTAAGTCATTTTGAATTCTAATAATATCCTTCCAGGCACTTCCAATCACACTCAGCTTATGCTGTTCCTTCCATTATATCATTCCAAACATCAAAAAATATAAAGGAATCTAGCTTAAAAATAAGACCTCTAAAACACCCGCTGTTATGTTCCTCCCAAATTGACATGACACAAATAATAACTTTCTTAATTATTTCCAGGAAATGTAATAGTGCATTTTTTCTAAATTGTCACTTTTTAAAGACTGGTAAATATGAGTTTCAGAAGAATTAATATAATTGCTATGGGGAGAAACAACAGTACTCTTTAACCATGCCAAAACATTTTAATAAGTTTGATGAATTTAAAAGCATATTTAAGGCCAGGCGCAGTGACTCACACCTGTAATCCCAGCACTTTGGGAGGCCACAGCAGGAGGATTGCTTGAGCTCAGGAGTTCGAGACCAGCCTGGGCAACATGGCAGAAACTCTATGTCTACCAAAAATTCAAAAAATTATCTGGCCATGGTGGCAAATGCCTGTGGTCCCAGCTATTCATTAGGCTGAGGTGGGAGGATCACTTGAGCCCAGGAGATGGAGGTTGCAGTGAGCCATGATCACACCACTGTACTCCACCCTGGGTAACACAGCAAGACCTCATCTCAAAAAAAATTTTTTTAAGAATATTTAAAAGAAATACTTTTAAAGCATATTCATTAGTTTCTTCATTCAGCACTTTTATTGAGCACCTACTCTGTGCCAGTCACTGTTTGAGAAGCTGGGAATATATTCAAAATAGAATAAAATTTCCACTGTCATTGAGTTTGCTGTCCATAATATTAGGCAGAATATAAAATCAACTCTTCCTGTTAATTAAAGTTAGATAAAAATAGGTAAGCCAATAGACAAAATCAGAAGAGACTATGTTAAATTTAAAATAGTAGCTGGGTATGTCAAGGAGGTTATAGACTATTTATCTCTTTATTCAATATAAAATGCATGAGTTCATAATGAAATGACATAAAAATTAAAGATAAACAACTCATCATTCACCTGTGAAGACTACTAGTGTTATTCTGAAAATTGATAAGTAGAATAACCATATAATTTGTTGTCCCAAATGGAACATTTTAAAGAGTAAAATTCAATTCAAAGTTCACACATTACATTTGGTTGATGTATCTCTTAATTTTCTTTTAACCTATAACTTCACAAACCATTAGTATAAATTAAATAAGTTTAATGTATAACCTTATGCCAACATCATCTCTCACCTGGACTGCCACAGCTGCCTCACTCTTGATTCCTAGAATTCATTTACCACTCTACAACAAGAGTCATCTTTGTAAAAAGTACATAGCAGAGGAATTAACTGGAGGATAATGGTGGTAACCTGAATTCAAACCTCTACACACATCCCCCAAAAACTAAATAAATAATAGCAACAAGGAGTACAAATAAAACAAAAATGTTACACATGCCACCAAAATCACTATGAACCAGAATATAGCAGGAATTTCAAATTACCTGAATGTAGATAAATGAAACTTGAAGTCCCACCAACGCAAGCCTGTGGGTGTACAGAACAGTGACACAAAAGGCCTAAGACACTCTAACGAGAAGAGATGACAGGTGAGGACTTAAAACATAAACAAAACTACCTGCAGAAAGAGAAAGCACAACATATGTGATAAAATACCACACACAGGTCCATGACTTGGTAGCTCATGTCACCCAATAGAGGGGAAGAGCTTGAAAGTGAGTAGAACAGAGGAGGCAGAAGAGGAAATACTACATCTGTGAGACAAAGAGATAAGTAAAGAGGGAGAACAGCCCCTTGGTGAGTGACAGTAAAGGAAAATACGGAAGTCAATGGCAAAAAAATTAAAGATGCTGCAGAAAAAGAACAGAAACAACACATGGCAAGACTCTCCCCACAACTACCACTACCACAATCACCATCTTACTTGGAAGAAAAATAATGTATTTTACTAAAATGAGAGAAGAGCATGCTCATGCATGAGAAACTCTGTCCAAAAAAATGCCTTGGAATAAAAATAAAATCAAACAAATTCCATACAAAGTTATCAGAAGGAAAAAAATATAGAACATATGTAATCAAAACTTTTCAGCCAGGCACAGTGGCTCATGCCTTTAATCCCAGTACTTAGGGAGGCCAAGGCCAGCAGATTACCTGAAGTCAGGAGTTCGAGACCAGCCTGGCCAACGTGGTGAAACTCCACTGCTACTAAAAATACAAAAATTAGCCAGGTGTTGTGGTGGGCGCCTGTAATCCCAGCTACTTGGGAGGCTGAGGCAGGAGAATCACTTGAATCTGGGAGGCAGAGGTTGCAGTGAGCCAAGATCACGCCACTGCACTCCAGCCTGGGTGACAGAACAGGACTTGGTCTCAAAAAAGAAAACAAACAAAACAAACAAAAAAACAAAATGTTTCAACTGGTAAAATTTCTCTAAAATGCCAACCACAAAACACAATACACTCAAACTGATTTAAATAATGTCAAACAACATTTGGAGATATTAAAAAGTCTAGAATCATAAATTTAAAACAAATAACATAAATAAGCCCAGGAAAATCTATGAGATCTATGCAAGGGGAAAATGTAATGAGAGTAGATTGGACCAAAAAAGAAAATCCAAGAAAAAGACAAAATTATCTCAGAAAGGAGGAATAAATTGCAAGGTGCCCAAGGGAAAATATATTTGGATGAACATTTAATAATAATAAAAAACAAGAACAAAAATATAAGATAGGCCAGGCATTGTGACTCATGCCTGTAATTCCAGTATTCTGGGAGGTCAAGGCAGGAAAATCACTTGAGCTCAGGGGTTCAAGGCAAGCCTGGGCAAAGTAGTGAGACCCCATCTCTATAAAAAATTACCCGGGCATGGTGGCATGTGACTGTAGTCCCAGTTCCTTGGGAGGCTGAGGCAGAAGAGTCACTTGAGCCCAGGAGATTGAGGCTGCAGTGAGCGGTGATCATACCATCGCACTCCAGCCTTGGGGATAGAGTGAGACTCTGTCTCAAAATCATAATAATAAGATAAAGAAAGAAGCAAAAAAGCATCAGAGAGTAGAAAGTGATCAAAATTGAAGACATGCAAAGAAGGCTCAACATATGTATAATTGGAAATCCTGACAAAGAAAAACAATACAATGGGGCAGAACTAATATTTAACACTATAAACCAAGAAAGCGTTCTGGAAATAAAAGAAAAGCCTGTAATACTAGCACTTTGGTAGGCCAAGGTGGGAGGATTGCTTGATGCCAAGAGTTCAAGACCAACCTGGTCAACATAGCGAGACTCCATCTCTATAAAAAATAAAAAGAAAATAAATAAAAAATACATTAAAATGGCCTATATTTACCTGAAAATATTGACCTAAAATGATCAACTCTAAGATATATGTTAATACAACTATTAGAATTTAAAGGCAAAGAATATTCCTCAGAGCTTCCAGCAAAAAAAGATCAAATTGCTAATAGGCATAAGAAAATTAGATTGGCTTGCCGGGCACGGTGGCTCAAGCCTGTAATCCCAGCACTTTGGGAGGCCGAGACGGGCAGATCACGAGGTCAGGAGATGGAGACCATCCTGGCTAACATGGTGAAACCCCGTCTCTACTAAAAGTACAAAACTAGCCGGGCGAAGTGGCGGGTGCCTGTAGTCCCAGCTACTCGGGAGGCTGAGGCAGGAGAATGGCGTAAACCTGGGAGGCGGAGCTTGCAGTGAGCTGAGATCTGGCCACTGAACTCCAGTCCGGGCGACAGAGCGAGACTCCGCCTCAAAAAAAAAAAAAAAAAAGAAAATTAGATTGGCTTTAGTCTCCACAAAAGCAGCATTTAAAGCCAAGAGGCCAATATTTTCAAGAAACTCAAGGAAACAAATAATAAGCAACGTATTTTATAGCAAAGTTCGTCTAGCATCAAGGCTATATAAAAACAGTTTTGAACATGCAAGAGCTCAAGAAACACGGTACTCAAAAGTCCTTTCTGAAGTGTCTACTTAGGCAGGAGTTGACACACAATAGCCCACACATCAAATCTGGCCTGGCATCTGTTTTTGTACAGCCCACAAGCTAAGAATGTTTTACATTTTTAAAAGCGGTTTACAGTAAGAAAAAAAGGAGTGACAGAAGGAAAAGGAGAAGTAGCAGCAGCAGTAGTAGCAGCAAAGAGTGTATATATGGCCTGCAAGGCCTAAAACATTTACTCTCTGGCTCTTTACAGAAAAATTTTGCTGACTCCTGCCCTAGACTAAGATAAGCTTTATCCACACAAGAGATGAGTTGGGGGGAGACATCAGTAAACAGACATGGTAAGCACTTAATATACCTAATTGTAGAACCAAGAATAAAAGAAAAGTAGGGACAGGGTTGAAAGAATAGTATGTGAGCAGTATACATTCTGACAAAATAGAAAGAATGCAACCAGCAGGGGGAAAAAGAGAGGAATGGGGGTAGTAGAATAAGATAATTGAGTGTTATAAAGATGTTAGTTAGCAGCCCAAGGATATCATTTAAAATTTACAAGCCCGCTAGTAAAAAAAAAAAAAAAAAAAAAAAAA
>NW_016812332.1:3774371-3784348 GCF_001698545.2 Rhinopithecus bieti | reverse complement strand
AGGTAGAATCAGGCCAAAAGCATTAAATAAAACAAATGATGACACTTTATGATGCTAAAAGCCACAACTCACAAAGAAGATATAACAGTTATAAATATCCATGTACCAAATAACCCAACGGCCAACTATACAAAGCAGAAACTACATGAGACTGAATAAGAAACAGATAGACATTATATAGGATGCTTCACCACCCATTCTCAGCACAGAGATGTCCAGTGGATGAAAGATAAGGATGTGGAATATGAATAGATATTGTAAAGATAATGATATGGAAACAACATAATCCATAAGGCCATTCATATGGATATTTCTTGAATATTATACCCTGATAATAAAGAATAGTTCACATTTCATTACAGATCAGACAGCATGCTCTACTCTTTCTCCCTTCTCATTACTGTGCTTGACTATGCATATATATATATACACACACACACACTTTCTTAAGTACATATGGAATATTCTCAAAATTAATTATATTTTAGGTCACAAGAAAATATCATTAAGTTGCACAGAATAGAAATAGCACAACAGGCCAGGCGCAGTGTTTTCATGCCTGTAATCCCAGCTCAAGCGGGAGGATCACCTGAGCCCAGGAGTTTGAGACCAGCCTGGGCAACATGGTGAGGCCCCCATCTCTACGAAAAAAACCTTTTTTAAATTAACCAGGCATAGTGGCACACACCTGTGGTCTCAGCTACTCAGGAGGCTGAGACGGGAGGATCAGCTCCTTGAGCCCAGGCAGTCGAGTCTGCAGTGAGCCATGTTCTTGCCAGTACACTTCAGTTTGGTGACAAAGAGACCCTGTCTCCAGAAAAAGAAAAAAAAAAAAAGAAAGAAAGAAATGCCACAAACAACGCTATCTTACCACAATGTAATAAAATCAGAAATTTAAAATTGAAATTATAAAATAAAAAGCCACTTCTGCTGAAAATTAGAAAGTCTTCTATGATATGTCTTGGGTGAAATGAGAAATACGCACATATATTATAGACTATCTGAAAAATGATGATGAAAACACTGTTTATCAAAAATTTATGGTTATGTTTAATGGAGTGATCAAGGAGAATTTGTAGGTTTTGTGGTCAGCTGGAAAAAAAAATGGCCTTCCAAAGATACATTCACTTCCTAATCCATGGAACCAGTAAATATTGCCTCATATAGCAAAAGATGTGATTAAATTAAAGATCTTGAGAGGAAGGGCTTATCATGAATTATTCAGATGAGCCCTAAATACCATCACATGCATCCTTATGAGGGAGAGGCAGAGTGGGACAGGCAGACACAGAGAGGAGAAAGCAATGTAAAGTACGAGGCTGAGACTGGAGTGATGTAACCACCAGCCAACCAATGCCAACAGCCATCAGAAGCTGAAAGAAGCAAGAAATTGATTCTCCTCTAGAGCCTCTGTAGGGAGTACAGCCCTGTGGAAGTCTTGATTTTGAACCTCTGCCCATCAGAACCAGAATAATTTCTGTTCTGCGAGAATAAATTTCTGTAGTTTTAAGCCACTAAGGTGGTAATTTATTATAAAAGCCCTAAGAAACTAACATAACCTTAAACATCCATATCAGTAAAAATGAAAGAATAATAAAAAATGAATTAAGTCCTCAACTCAAAAAACTAGAAAAGCCTATAAAGCATTCCTAAAATAAAGCACAATTAAGGAATTAATAGAAATAAAAACAGAAATTAAGGAGATGAAGAACAGAAAATAGTACATCAAATTATTAATATGAACATCCCGATTCTTTTTTAAAAGTCAACAAAATAGACAAAATACTAGGTAATTCAATCAAGACCAAAAGGAAGACAGCAAAATATAATAAAAGAATAACTGTTGATGAAGAAAAATTTAAATCATAAAATATTTCGTACATATCTAAACAAATACATTCTAAAATCTATATGACATAGAAAACTTCTTAGAAAAATATAACTCACCAAAATTTACCCCAATAAAGATAGGAAGCTTAAATCTACCCATTTTCATAGCAAAAACTTGAAAACATTATCAAAAAAACTACCCCACCAAAAGAACTAGGCCCAGTACATATGGAATTTCTGAGAAGAATGCTCCCAAACCTCTGGAGACCAGATAGTACCAATGTTGGTAAATTGTTTCAGAGAATAAAAGCTAAAGGAAATTTGGCTGGGTGCGGTGGCTCACACCTATAATCCCAGCACTTTGGGAGGCCAAGGCAGGTGGATCACTACGTCAGGAGTTCGAGATCAGCCTGACCAACATGGTGAAACCTTGTCTCTACTAAAAATACAAAAATTAGCTGGGCATGGTGGCACACACCTGTAATCCTAGCTACTCAGGAGGCTGAGGCAGGAGAATTGCTTGAACCTGGGAGGTGAAGGTTGCAGTGAGCTGAGATCACACCATTACACTCCAGTCTGGGCAACAGACCAAGACTGTCTCAAAAAATAAAAGCTACAGGAAATTTTGCAAATTCTTTTAATGGAGTATAACATTAATATTTAATATCACTTATAAATGTAAATATAAAATATCCCAAATAAAATATTATTGTATAGACCCTAACATCACATTAAGAATATAACACACTATGACCAAGGGAATTTATACCAGAATTGCAAGGATCATTCAGTTTTAGGAAATCTATTAATGTTGTACACCATTATAATAGTTCTATGGAGAAAAAATCATATGATTACCTTTATACACGCTGAAATGATCTTTGAAAAAAATTAACACAAATTCCAAATCAAAACTCTCAAGAAAACAGGACTGGATGAATACTTTCTTAACATGTCATATGTCTTAATCCTAAAGCCAAATCTTACTTAACACAGAAACACTAGAAAGTTTTTCACTTTGTACCAACAAGGCTCTTTTTTCCTGGAACTAAACAAGTTGATACTAAAATTCATATGGAGAAGTAAACATGCAAGAAAACCAGGAAAAAGAAGAGGTCATAAGGAAGGATTCACCTCTATAATTTAATGGATTAATAAAATAGGATATTCAATTACATATTGAAGTTTAGTATATAATAAGGGTGGCCTACTAAATTACTATGTCAAAGATGAATTTTTGAATAAATGCTGTTGGTACCAATCGGTAGCCATTTGAAAAAAGACAAAATTAGATTCATTCCTCATACCAAACAAAAGAACTAACTCCTAATGAATCAGAGATTGAAATATAAAACAACACACTATACTAAAAGTATTAAAATAAAATATAGACAAATTCCTCCAAATCTGAGCTTGGGAAAAGGTCTTCCAACCATAACTCAAAATCCAAGTACAATAAAATAAAACATAAAAAATTTTGACTACACAAAATAAAAAACTATTGCATGACAAAATATAAGTCACAAGATGAATGTCTAACTGGGAAAAAATTTTAAATTTTGCTATACATACATATACACATATATGCGTGATATATGTCTATTCATATATATCTTTAAAGGGCTAATAGACAACTTTTAAAATTAAGAAAAAATACAAATAATTCTATAGAAAAATAGGCCAAAGAAATGAACGGATAAGTCATAAAGAAAATGGAGAAAAAACCTTTAAACAAAGGAAACTACATTCCAAATCATGCAAAATAAAAGAAATAAAAAGTTAAATTATACTAAGATACAATTTTTCTCCAATTAGATTGTCAAAAATTCAAAAGCTTAACTAGATACTCTATTGCCAAGACTGTGAGGAAACAGACATTGGTAGTAAAGGAAAACAATGTCACACCTATGGGAGAAAAATTTGGCAATATCAAACAAAACTACATATGTATTGAGCCCTAGATCCAGCAATTCCACTCACTGAATTTTTACCCTAAAGATTCAACTCTAGCAATATGAAAGTAAAGTACATCTCTAAAAGGTTATTCATTGTAGCATCGTTCACAGTTACAAAATACCAGAATACTATCTAAAGGACCAAAGTAAAGTAAAAGATATTGTTGAATAAATTATAGTATATTCACTATGCAACTATGTAAAAAGTGATGAGAAAGATATCTATATAGTGATATGGAGATATTTCAGAATAATTGTTAGTAAAAAAAAATTGAAGTTTAAAATATAAAAAGTTTCAACTATAAAAAATTTAAAGTATATTTCTTTTTGTATGAGAAAATGTGGGGAAGGGCCAGGTGCAGTGGCTTACACCTATAATCCCAGAGCTTTAGGAGGTCAGGGTAGGAAGACTGCTGAGGCCAGGAGTTCTAGACCAGCCTGGGCAGCATACCAAGACCCCTGTCTCTACAAAAATTATTTTTAAAGTTAACCTAGTGCAGTGGCATGTGCCTGTAGTCCTAGCTACTCTGGAGGCTGAGGCAGGAAGATTGCTCGAGCCTAGGAATTCAAGGCTGCATGGAGCTCTGATCACTCTACTGCACTCTAGCCTGAGTGACAGAGCAAGAACCTGCCTCAAGAAAGAAAAAAAAGAAGCAAAGAAAAGTAAGGAAAATAAGGGAAAAGAAAATACATACACATATCTCCTTACTTCTGCAAAAAGAAACATAGAAATGATAAAAACAAAACAAAAAATGAAATTAATACCCACAAGGACAGGGTGATGAGGGGTGTATTAGTCTGTTTTCATGCTGCTGATAAAAACATACCTGAGACTTGGTAATTTATAAAGAAAAAGAATTTTAAAGGACTCATAGTTCCACAGGGCTAGGGAGGCCTCATAATCATGGTGGAAGGTGAAAGTCATGTCTTATATGGTAGCAGACGAGAGAGAATGAGAACCAAGTGAAAGAGGAAACTCCTTATAAAACCATTAGATCTCGTGAGACTTATTCACTACCACAAGAACAGTATGAGGGAAACTGTCCCTGTGATTCCATTATCTCCCACTGGGTCCCTCCCATGACACATGGGAATTATGCAAGCTACAACTCAAGATGAGATTTGGGTGGGGACACAGCAAAATCATTCATTCTGCCTCTGACCGCTCCCAAATCTCATGTCTTCACATCTCAAAACCAATCACACCTTCCTAACAGTCCCCCAAAGTCTTATTTCAGCATTAACTCAAAAGCCCACAGTCCAAAGTCTCATGTAAGACAAGGCAAGTCCCTTCTGCCTATGAGCCTGTAAAATCAAAAGCAAGTTAGTTACTTCCTAGATACAATGGGGGTACAAGCATTGAGTAAATAGACCCATTCCACATGGGAGAAATTGGCCAAAATAAAGGAGCTAAAGGCCCCATGCAAGTCCAAAATCCAGTAGGACATTCAAATTGTAAAGTTCCAAATGGTCTCCTTTGACTCAGCGTCTTACATCCAGGTCATGCTGATGCAAGAGGTGGGTTCCCATGGTCTTGGGCAGCTCCACCCCTGTGGCTTTGCAGGGTACAGCCTCTCCCTCCCAGCTGCTTGCAGAAGCTGGCGTTGAGTGTCTGTGGCTTTTCCAGGCGCATGGTGCAAGCTGTCAGTGGATCTACCATTCTGGGGTCTAGAGGATGGTGGCCCTCTTCCCACAGCTTCTCTAGGCTGTGCCCCAGTGGGGATACTGTGTGGGGGCTTCAACCCCACATTTCCCTTCTGCACTGCCCTAGCAGAGGATCTCAGGGCAGTGCAGAAGGGAAGGCCCCACCCCTGCCGTAAACTTCTACCTGGGCATCCTGGTGTTTCCATACATCCTCTGAAATCTAGGTGGAAGTTCCCAAACCTCAATTCTTGAATTTTGTGTACCTACAGGCTCACCACTACACAGCAGGTGGGCCCATGAAACCATTTATTCCTCCTAGGCCTTCAGGCCTGTGATGGGAGGGGCTGCTGCAAAGGTCTCTGACATGTCTTGGAGGCATTTTTCCCATACTTTTGGCAATTAACATTTGGCTCCTCATTATTACAAAAATTTCTTGCAGCTGGCTTGAATTTGTCCTCAGAAAATGGGTTTTTCTTTTCCAGCTCATCATCAGGCCGCAAAATTTCCAAACTTTCATGCTCTGTTTCCCTTTTAAAACTGAATGCTTTTACAGTACTAAAGTCACCTCTTGAATGCTTTATTGCTTAGAAATTTCTTCCACCAGATACCCTAAATCATCTCCCTCAAGTTCAAAGTTCCACAGATCTCTAGGGCAGGGAAAAAATGCCACCAGTCTCTTTGCTAAAGCATTACAAGAATAACCTATACTCCAGTTTCCAACAAGTTCCTTATCTCCATCTGAGACCACCTCAGCCTGGATTTCATTGTCCATATCATTATCACCATTTTGGTCAAAGCCATTCAACAAGTCTCTAGGAAGTTCCAAACTTTCCCACATTTTCCTGTCTTCTTTTGAGCCCTCCAAACTGTTCCAACCTCTGCCTGTTACCCAGTTCCAAAGTTGCTTCCACATTTTTGGGTATCTTTACAGCAGAATTTCACTCTTGGCATCACTTTACTGTATTAGTCTGTTTTCACACTGCTGATAAAGACATACCTGAGACTGGGTAATTTATAAAGAAAAAGAGGTTTAATGGACTCACAGTTCCACATGGCTGGGGAGGCCTCACAATCATGGCAGAAGGTGAAAGGCATGTCTTAACACGGTGGCAGACAAGAGAGAATGAAAGCCAAGCAAAAGGATTTCCCCTTATAAAACTGTAAGATCTCATGAGACTTATTCACTTCCACAAGGACAGTATGGGGGAACCACTCTCATGATTCTGTTTTCTCCCACTGGGTCCCTCCCTCAACACGAGGCAATTATGGGAGCTACAATTCAAGATGAGACAGGCAAACCATATCAGTGGGTAACACTGGAAAGTACAGAGGAAGAAAGAGACATCTCTTAAAATAATTTCTTACATAGTTTGACTCTTGAAAACACATCAATGTCCTACACAAATAAATACCAAATAAATTTTTAACATAAATAAATACAAAAAATATATTAAATTGAATCAATAAGAACAAGAAAATCAATAAGGAGTGTGGAAAAGCATAAAATTGAACATAAAACAAATATCTCCTACTGCATTTCAAATAAATAACAACCATATTTAAGGGCAGAAAGCACTAATCCAAGAAACTTTCCAACACAGTACTTCAACAACTACATGCCCTAAGTCTAGATAAAAGAAAGAACCCCCCAGCAACAAACCCTAATCTCTTGTTTTTCTGTGGTATGGCTGTAGAATGCACTGTAGAATTGAGCCAATGAACATTTGTTAGGTAAGAATAAATGAAATGTGTTAGGGTTCTTAATGTGAAAGAAGAGGGAAACAAATAAGGAAGAGGAAAGGCAAAGAAGAACCCTACAGAGGTAGATTGGAATTGGAAGCATTGATATGATCTCATGATTTCTAAGAAAAAAAAAATAGGTTTTCGCCCCCAGCTCTATTTTGTAAAAGGGCCTAGAAGCAATGATGTCTCAGAAACAGTAAGCAAACCTAGCACCCAGGTCATGGTTTCTTTCTCTCTCTCTCTCTCTCTCTCTCTGTGTGTGTGTGTGTGTTATAACAGAGATGGGGGTTCCGCCATTTTGGCCAGGCTGGTGTCGAACTCCTGAGTTCAAGTGATCCACCCACCTTGGCCTCCCAAAGTGCTGGGATTATAGGCGTGAGCCACCACGTCCAGTCCTAGGTCATGGTTTCTAAACATCATTCCTCACTAAAAGGAACAAGGGTTCTTTCAAGAAAAGGCTTATTCCAGGAGTACTGGAGAAAAGGGACAAGATTAACCTGAAACATCTTTTGTATCAGAAAAGGAATATCTACTGAAAAAAAAAAGAAGAAGAAGGCATTTCAAAAGAACACAAGAATCAGTTTGATGGGGCAAATCTAGGGAATTTGATTATCAAAACAGTAGAATTAATGGATTATAAGCCATTGAAAAAATAGGAATCCATGAGTCTATACTAATAATAAATAAATGCATACCTACATAAGTAAATTAAGAATGGGTTGGGCTCTTTCCTAGAGCAGAGTTTAAAAAAATCGATGATAACAAATGCGGGAGGCAGGGCCAGCTCCACTGGGCCCATGCTCAGAAAGACCTCAGGCTTGGTTTAATGGTCTTTTATTGCCATCTCAAAATGTTTCATAATTTTATCTTTTGTGTGTGTGTGTGACAGAGTCTCACTCTGTCATCCAGGCTGGAGTGCAGTGGCATAATCTCAACTCACTGCAACCTCTGTACCCCATGTTCAAGTGATTCTCGTGCCTCAGCCTCCTGAGTAGCTGGGATTATAGGCACCCGCCACCCCTGGCTAATTTTTGTATTTTTAGTAGAGACAGGGTTTCACCATGTTGGCCAGGCTTGTCTCAAAATCCTGACCTCAGGTGATCCCCCTGCCTCGGCCTCCCAAAGTGCTGGAATTACAGGCATGAGCCACCATGTGCGGCCATAATTTTATCTTTTAACTTGTATTTTTAAACCTTTTTCCATTTGCCCCAATAATACTTGCTGGTGGCACTTGTGGCTGTAGTGTTTACCCTGAGATAACGTTGTCATGAAATATGTCAATTTTAGTATTATTTTCACATTGCTCTACTATATTGACTTTGGAAACAAAATACATCATTCTATTTATAGCATTCTGTTTTTAGTAGTGATTTTCCACTTACAAACATAGTAATTCTCGATTGCTGAAAATGTCACATCCTAGAAAACAAAGCACTCCTACACACTGATGTTAACATTGTTCTCAAACAGTTGCTGGCCAAAGATTCATCTGATGAATCTAATTTTTCTGAAAGAGATGATTCTAATGATTCAGACCAGAAGTGTCCAATACTTTGGCTTTCCTGGGCCACATTGGAAGAAGAATTGTCTTGGGCCACACATAAAATACACTAACACTAACAACAGTTGATGAGCTTTAAAAAAATTGCAAAAAAATCTCATAATGTTTTAAGAGAGTTTACGAATATATGTTGGCCATATTCAGAGCCATCCTGGGCCACATGCAGCCCATCAGCCACATGCAGCCCATGGGCCACGAGTTGGATGAGCTTGATTCAGACAATTCCAATGTTGGTTCTGTTTAGAAATAAGAGCAGTTTTTTATATTTTATTTTCACATTGAAAATGTGTCAGATTTGCTTCAGCCTCAAAGAGCGTGTTTATGTAAAACTAAATGAGCACTGGCAGTAAGTTGCACTTGTTTTTTCTAAACGAGAAAAAGTTTAAATAAAGTCCTAAGGGACAATGAAGCATGTGTCTAAGCAGAGAAGGTTTATGCACCATATGTGTCTGTAGTTCCTTGCCACTCCATATGCATATAGTGTTCCCAGCGTCCCAAGAACACAGAATTCTAGGGGACCCACAGTACATGGGAGTTCAGCAAGACTCAAAACAAGTACAAGCTAAGTGTGTCATGTCCACAGCTAAGTAGGGCACTGACATCCATGAAATGCTACACTTTCTGTTTCTCCTTGAATACTTCAAGCACAAAAATAAGGAAATAGGATTCTAAAAACAAGAACAATCCATACTCCTTTTGCTTTCAGTCTTTCTTACTCATCAGTGAACCAAAAGTAAAGTGTCGGTAGAATGTGAGCATATCAAGAAACGAAACAAATAAAAATACTTGAGTTAGTTGTGTGCAGTGTTTCCAGCACTCTGGTGAGAATGAAATATACTATATGCGTGTGTGAACTATAAAATACATTGTATGATTTTAGATGATTCCACAAACAAGCTAAATGCTCCAAGGGCCAGGCATAGTGATTCACGCCTGTAATCCCAGCACTTTGGGAGGCCAAGGAGGAAGAATTTTTTGAGGCCAGGAATTCAAGACCAGCCTGCACAACATAGAAATATCACCTCTTCTGTACAAAAAAATTTTTAAAAATTAGCCAGGTGTAGTGGCTCTCAGTTACTCAGGAGGCAAAAGTAGGAGGATCACTTGAGTACAGGAGTTTGAGGCTGCAGTGAGCTATGATCACCACTGCATTTTAGCTTGGGCAACAAAAGGAAGAGCCTATCTCTAATAATAATAATAATAATAATAATAATAATAATAAAGTTTTAAAAAGCTCTAATATT
>NW_016812332.1:3766680-3771241 GCF_001698545.2 Rhinopithecus bieti | reverse complement strand
CTATCTCTAATAATAATAATAATAATAATAATAATAATAATTTAGTTTTAAAAAGCTCTAATATTTGCACACTAAGCTGGTACAATATAAAGAACAGTAAAATTTATGCTAATAATTAAAATTTTTAATATTTCTTAAAAATGACATTAAACAGCAAATTTTTTTATTTTGTAAAGACAAGGTCTCCCTATGTTGCCCAGGCTGTTCTCAAACTCCTGGGCTCAAGTGATCCTCCCGCCTATGGCCTCCCAAAGTGCTGGGATTACAGGCGTGGGCCACCATGCCCAACCTAAACAGCAAATTTTAAATACATGAAGTCCTTTGGGAGGCCGAAGTGGGTGGATCATTTGAGGTCAGGAGTTCGAGACCAGCCTGGCCAACATGGTGAAACCCCACCTCTACTAAAAATACAAAAATGAGCTGGGCGTGGTGGCAGGCACCTGTAGTCCAGCTACTCAGGAGGCTGAGGCAGGATAGTTGCTGGAACCCAGGAGGCGGAGGTTGCAGTGAGCTGAGATCACACCACTGCACTCCAGCCTGGGTGACAGAGCAAGACTCCATCTCAAAAAAATAAAAAACAAAAAATAATAAAAACGTGAAGTCAAGAGAGAGCCAAGGAAGAAGGGAAAAGTAACTAGAGACATTGCAGAAAGTCCTGACCAGGTGATCAAAATTAACATCACCAATTAGAAACAAGCAGATGTGGCCCTGTGAGAATCACACAACACACATCATTTGTGTGGCATTCCAACTGGAAAAGAACAATGTGAATCTACTCAAGAGGAAACAACAGACAAACATAACTGAAGAATATTTTCTAAAATAACTGACCTTTTTTTCCCCAAAATTGTCAATGTCACGAAAGACAAAAAAGGCTGAAGAGTTTTCTATAAAGTTCCTATAAAAGAGACTAAAAAGACTTGGCAACTAAATGCATCATGTTGCCAAGGGGAAGGAGTGGAAATACGCTATATAAAGGACATTATGGAACAATTAACAAAATTGGAATATGGAGTGATAATAAGTACTGTATCAATGCTTCAATGAGAACTTTCCTGAATTGGATAACTGTACTGTGGCTAGGTAAGAGGACATCTTTATTCTTAGAGAATACACATTGCAAGTAATATGGATGTGCTTTGGTCAAGGAATAGGCCGTGACGGATATCCAGGCCTGCATAAGTCAGCCAGTTTGGTGCAGCAGTGCACACCTCCACTTGTTATATATATAACCTGTTTGTGTAAGTTCATACTTGGCTTGGAGCCACTATTGTCTATAAAAGGTACAACTGCCCTGTGCATGAGAGACATGGTTCTTGGGCTCTTGGGGCTCAGCTTGACTCAACGTGGCTTCACATGGTGGCCGTACTGGTGCCCAGGGAAAGAGAGAGCGCCAAAGCTGTCCATCTTGCAGACGGAGGGAGCCAGGCCACAGCTTGGCTTGCTCCTGCCCAGAGAGAGAAAGAGTTAAGCTGCTGACCCTGAAGGCAAAGGAGAACCACCTGTGCAGCTACAGGCGTTGGGGCAGCAGGAGCCTCAGAGCTGGAGCAGACAGCCGAGATAAAGGTGGACAGTGTGAGAAAGCTGTTGATGAGAGTTGCTGCTGAATAAAATCATCTTTCACCTGCCTGCAGCCCCCCGAGTGTTCTTTCTGCTCATCCACCCACTGCCCTTGGACTTCAGCATGGGCTAGACCTGGACCCCAAGATCTGACACACACTAATATATAGTATTAAGACATAAAATATTAAAAAGCTTAAAAACGGTAAATCTGGATAAAGGTATAGGCTATTTCTCTGTACTATTCTAAAGCTTTGAGATATTTAAAAATATAATTATGCTGAAGAATATTTATCAGATCATATCCTTTCCCCACTCCTTTCTCCAAACCCCTCCAGCAGTTTCCTTTCACATTTTAAATTCAATACAAAATGCTTACCCTGCCCCTAGTGATCTGGCCTCAAAACAAGTACAAGCTAAGATAATTTTATCTCATCCCTACCTTTCTATCCCACCAACCTTCCCATGCTCACTGCGTTCAGCTCCACTCCCCTCCTTGCCATTCTTCACTGCAACAAACACGTTTGTCTTTGCAGCCGCTCTCTGTAATGCTTTGCCCCTGATCTTCACGGGGCTGATCCCTTTGCCTTACTCAAGCATCGACTCACAAGCACTTCCTCAGAATAACCTTTTGTAAGTAATTATAAAGTACCTGGCCCCCAACCCAGCCACTCTCTCCTCTCTATTTTATTTTTATTAGGATATTTATCACTACCAAATGACTCACATTCATTTGTTTATTGTCTGTTTATTTGTTTATTGCCTGTAATTTGTTTATTGTACAAGCAATCCTCCCGCCTCAGCCTCCAGAGTAACTGGGATTATAAGCGGGAGCCAACAAGCCTGGCTTCTTTAAAAAAAAAAAAAATTTTAATAGATGGGGTCTTGCTATGTTGCCCAGGTTGGTCTCAAACTCCTGGCTTCAAGTGATCTTCCCACCTCAGCTTCTCAAAGTGTGTAGATTACAGGCGTGAGCCACCATGCTCAGCCCACCTGCTTCTTAATGTACACTTCCTAACAAAAGCTTTAAAGGAAACTCCTTCTTTAAAGTAAAAAGTGAATTGCTTTACTGTATCCTTCTTGTGGGTTTTATGACTTTGTAATAACCTCTGCTGAAATAGAAGAATGTAAGAGTACTTTAGTAGGCAAATTAAAAACGTTTGATTTCTAGGGACTAAAGCACTATAACTTTCTTAGGATGACTTCAATAATATTAAAAATTCAACAATATTACAACATAATTTTAAGAACCCCAAATATCATTGAGGCTAGAACTCAGAAGAAGATATACTGACTTCAAATAAAGGACAAAGTGAGAATCTCAATACTTTGGGACCTAATTACTCTTCAGCTAGAGGTAGAACATCTGTCTTCTTCCAAGTTAGCTAGGCTTGCCTTCTTTTGTTTTGTTTTAGGTTCTGTGTTTTATTAATTTCATGGTCACAACTAATATATTTGCAAAAAAATTATAGCAGACATTTGACCTCAATAAGCTCTCTTTAATTTTCTGCAATTCTTATAAAATCTTAAAAAGAAAGCAGTAATTACACAACACCCCTGTGAATGCTCAGTGAAATAAAAGACAAAGGTTTGCTAGAGGGAGACTCATGAGAGAAGCAATTTCAACCACGTAATACCAAGACGTGGGCTACAGATCTCAGCCCTAAAGTCAGTCGGGACTTAGCCGTAAGACATCCTGGTGCCATTTCAGAATCACTAATCAGAAATTCAAGGACCATTTATCAATGTCATTCCTCAGTTTTCCGGCAGTACCAGGATTCTAAAAAATTAGTTCGACTGCTTTGAACAAGTTATTTAATGAATAATCTGAATGAGTCCCTACTACAGATGCTAACAATTGCTGAACATGCAAACAACACAAGTCCATTAAACAAGTATTTTCCTTTATGTATTTATATGTATACATAGACACAAACCTATCAAGAATAAGGATTTATAACAATTACACTGTCACTGTTTAAACCGTAATATTTTTAAAATTAGGGTTTACTAGGCACCATGTTCTATATTAAAAGCTTTACATACTTCCTGTTTAATCCACACAAGCTCTGCTAGGTAAGAATTATTTTCCCCTTTTGACAGTCAAGAAACCAATTCTGAAAGAAAAAATTACTTACTCAAGGTCACATGGATAATAAGTTGTGGACCTGGACACCTTACCTACCACTCCAGGTTAGCTGTTCTTCCCACGTGGAAACAAACCTAAACAAATGTAAAGAAGCTATCAGCCCAGTAGAAAATGGCAAGAAAGTGCTGCACACTTTCCCTTCCAGACATACATGACCCTCAAAGGCCACATTCAGATTGGTAATGGGGAAAGGCACCTCCACTGTGATAGTTTCCCCCATAAACCACCCATGCTCAGCCTTGATCAGTTTGAACGGTGGCTATGAGTCTCATAGAAGAGTTCATATCAGAATCCCATGACGATATGTGTATATTTTGAATGAGTCCTTCAAGAGATTCTGAAATCCTGGGGCTTTGACCCAAATTTAAGAATCATTCACAAAGGACTGTCAGAAGATTTTAGAGAATTTTTTCTACCTACTTTCTGTAATACTGCATTTATCTTTATTTATTTATTTATTTATTTATTTATTTTTTGAGCTGGAGTCTCGCTCTGTCGCCCGGGCTGGAGTGCAGTGGCCGGATCTCAGCTCACTGCAAGCTCCGCCTCCCGGGTTTACGCCATTCTCCTGCCTCAGCCTCCCGAGTAGCTGGGACTACAGGCGCCCGCCACCTTGCCCGGCTAGTTTTTTGTATTTTTTTTTTAGTAGAGACGGGGTTTCACCGTGTTAGCCAGGATGGTCTTGATCTCCTGACCTCGTGATCCGCCCGTCTCGGCCTCCCAAAGTGCTGGGATTACAGGCTTGAGCCACCGCGCCCGGCCTTCTGTAATACTGCATTTATCTTATAAAGAGGCAGTTGAGTACTTGAGTCCAAATTGCATTTTTAAATTTAATTTAATTTTTATTTATTT
>NW_016812332.1:3754478-3766438 GCF_001698545.2 Rhinopithecus bieti | reverse complement strand
TTATTTATTTATTATTATTATTATTATTATTATTATTATTGAGACAGAGTCTCTCTCTGTCACCCAGGCTGGAGTGCAGTGGCGTGATCTCAGTTCACTGCAACCTCGCCTCCTGGGTTCAAGGGATTCTCCTGCCTCAGCCTCCCAAGTAGCTGGGATCACAGGTGTGCACCACCATACCTGGCTAATTTTTGTGTATTTAGTAGAGATGGGGTTTTACCATGTTTGCCAGGCTGGTCTCGAACTTCTGACCTCAGGTGATCCACCTGCCTCCACCTCCCAAAGTGCTGGAATTACAGGCATGAGCCACCACGCCCAGCCTACATTTTTTAATTATAAATTTTTAATTTGTGTGGATACATAGTAGATTTATATATTTATGGGCTACATAGATATTTTGATACAGGCATGCAATGTACAATAATCACATCAGGGTAAATGGGGTACCCATCATCTCAAGCATTTATCCTTTGTTACAAACTATCCAATTATACTCCTTTAGTTATTTTTACTATTTTCTACTTTTTTTTCTTTTTTTTTTTTTTGAGATGGAGTCTCACTCTGTTGCCCAGGCTAGAGTGCAGTGTAGTGATCTTGGCTCACTACAACCTCCGCCTCCCGGGTTCAAGCAATTCTCCTGTCTCAGCCTCCCAGATAGCTGGGACTACAGGCGCGTGCCACCATGCCCACCAAATTTTGTATTTTTAGTAGAGACAGGGTTTCACCATGTTGGTCAGGCTGGTCTCAAACTCCTGACCTCAGGTGATCCACCTGCCATGGACTCCCAAAGTACTGGGATTACAGGCGTGAGCCAGCATGCCCAGCCCTCCTTTTGTTATTTTTAAATGTACAATTAAATTATTGTTGACTATAGTCATCCTGTTGTGCTCTGAAATATTCGATCTTATTCATTCTTTCTATTTTTTGTACTCATTAACCATCTTCACTTTCTCCCTACAGTCCCACTACCCTTCCCAGCCTCTGGTAACCGTCCTTCTACTCTCTATGTTCATGAGTTCAATTGATTTGATTTTTAGTTCCCAAAAATAAGTGAGAACATGCAAAGTTTGTCTTTGTATGCCTGGCTCATTTCACGTAACATAATGACCTCCAGTTCCATCCATGTTGTTACGAATGACTAGATCTCATTCGTTTTTATGGCTGAATAGTACTCCATGTGTATATGTATCACATTTTCCTTATCCATTCAACTGTTGTTGGACACTGAGGTTGTTTCTGAATCTTGGCTACTGTGAATAGTGCTGCAATAAATATGGGTGTGTGGATCTCTTCAATATACTGATTTCCTTTATTTCACATGTAAACCTAGCAGTGGGATTGCTGGATCATATAGTACCTCTATTTTTACTTTTTTGAGGAACTTCCAAACTGTTCTCCATAGTGGTTGTACTAATTTACTTTCCCACCAACAGTGCACAAGGATTCTCTTTTCTCCACATCCTCACCAACATTTGTTATCATTAGTCTTTTGGATAAAAGCCATTTTAACTGGGGTGAGTTGATATCTCATTGTAGTTTTGATTTGCATTTCTCTGATGATTAGTGATGTTGCGCACACTTTCATGTGCCTGTTTGCCATTCATATGTCGTCTTTTGAGAAATGTTTATTCACATCTTTTGCTTATTTTTAAATCAGATTATTATAATAGATTTGTTTCCTACATAGTCGTGTGAGCTCCTTATATGTTCTGGTTATTAATCTCTTGTCAGGTGGATAGTTTGCAAATATTTTCTCCCATTTTGTGGGTTATCTTTTCAATTTGCTGGTTGTTTCCTTTGCTGTGCAGAAGCTTTTTAACTTGATGTGATCCCATGTGTCAATTTTTGCTTTGCTTGCCTGTGCTTGTGGGGTATTACTCAAGAAATCTTTGCCTAGTTCAATGTCCTGGAGAGTTTTGTCAACGTTTCCTTTTAGTAGTTTCATAATTTGAGATCTTAGATTAAAGTGAAAATGGATTAAATTAAATCCATTAAAGTTGAAAAGCCTTTAATCCATCTTGATTTGATCTTTGTATATGGTGAGAGAAAGGAGTCTAGTTTTATTCTCCTGCATATGGATATCCAGTTTTCCCAGCACCCTTTATTGAAGAGTGTCCTTTCCCCAATGTATGTTCCTGGTACCTTCATCAAAAATGAGTTCACTGCAGATGTATGGATTACTTTCTGGGCTCTCTATTCTGTTCCATTGGTCTATGTGTCTGTTTTTATGCTAATACCATGCTATTTTGGTTACTATAGCGCTGTAGTATAACTTGAAGTCAGGGAATGGGATTCCTCCAGTTTTGTTCTTTTTGCTCAGGATAGCTTTGGCTATCTTGGGTCTAAGCTGGGTCTTTTGTGGTTCCATATAAATTTTAGAATTTTTTTCCTATCTCTGTGAAGAATGTCATTGGTATTTTGATAGAGATTGCATTGAATCTGTAGATTGCTTTGTGTACTATGCACATTTTTGAAATATTGATTCTTCCAATCCATGAACATGAAATATCTTTCCATTTTTTCGGTGTTCTCTTCAATTTCTTTCATCAATGTTTTACAGCTTTCATTGTAAAGATATTTCACTCCTTCTTTTAATTTCCAGGTAAGTTTATTTGTAGCTATTGTAAATTAGATTACTTTTTTATTTTTTCAGATTGTTTTCTGTTGCCATATAAATGCTACTGGCTTTTTTATGTTGATTTTGTATCCTGTAACTTTACTCAATGTGACAGTTCTAATAGTTTTTGGTGGAGTCTTTAGGTTTTTCCTAACATAAGATCATATTATCTTCAAACAAGGATAATTTGACTTCTTCCTTTCCTATTCAGATGCCCTTTATATCATTCTCTTTTCTGATTGCTCTAGCTAGGATTTCTAGTACTATGTTAAATAACAGTGGTGAAGGTGGGCAGCCTTGCGTTACAGATCGTAGAAGAAAGGCTTTTAGTTTTTCCCCAGTCAGTGTGATACCAGCTGTGACTCTGTCATATATGACATTTATTACATTGAGGTGTGTTCTTTCTAGCCCCAGTATTTTTTTAGGGGTTTTATCATGAATGGATGTTGAATTTTTCAGCATCAGTTGAAATGATCATGTGGTTTTTGTCCTTCATTTTGTTGATATGATGGATCATATTGATTTGAGTATATTGAACCATCCTTGCAACCCTGGGATACATCACACTTGGTGATGATAAATGATCTTTTAAATTTGTTGTTGAATTCTGTTTGCCAGCATTTTGTCGAGGATTTTTGCATCAATGCTCATAAGAGATATTGGCCTGTAGTTTTCTTTTTTTGTTGTGTCTTTGTCTGGCTTTGGTATTGGGTAACACTGACCTTGTAGAATGAGTTTGAAAGTATTCCCTCCTTCTCTGTTTTTTGGAATAATCTGAGTAGGATTGGTATTAGTTTCTCTTTACATGTTTGGTAGAATTCAGCAGTGAATTCATCAGATCCTGGGCTTTTCTTTAAGGGGAGACTTTTTATTACAGCTTTAATCTCATTACTTGTTATTGGTCTGCTCAGGTTTAGAATTTCTCTATAGCTGAATCTGAGTAGGTTGTATGTGCCTAGGAGTTTATCAATTTCTTCTAGGCTTTTCAATTTATTGGCATATAGTTGCTCAAAATAACCTGTAATGATCTTTCAAATTGCTGTGGTATCAGTTGTAATATCTCCTTTTTCATCACTTTATTTATTTGGGTCTTCTCTCTTTTTTTCTTAGTCTGGTTAAAGGTTTGTCAATTTTATCTTTTCAAAAAACCAACTTTTGGTTTCATTAATCTTTTTCAAATTGCATTTTATCTGGCTGATATTCCCAAAAATGCATGGTTTACGCTTAGCATGATTTCCTAGTTTCAGTGCCAATGCAGTTTTGTCCTAATTACTTCTCTTTGGCCATTTTGTTCCATTACAAGCTTGTTTTCATGCCACCACCTTTCCATTGAAGAAAAATGTTTATCACATACCCAAATATGTACACACATATACACACATGTATATATTTCTTGATATAATCAAAAGAATATATGTAATGTATATGTAAGTTTTAAGTAAAATAAGACAAAGAACAACACTCTGTATCTTTGACAATATAAGAAACAGAACATTGCAAAAAATTGTAACTATATACTTGCCCTCCCCTTATGGTGGAAGGTGCCCTCTTCATATAAGGAGAAGTACACAGAATATACCTGGCAGTGTTTCCTGATTTTAATGCTAGTAAATTTTATACCTTGTTTTTACTTATCTTTAGCCATTTCATTGAAATTTTGTATTAGAGACCTTTGGGTGTTCATTATCAACTGAAAGATTCAGTCTGTGTATGTGTTAATGAGAAAGAGTGACTGTAATAACCCATTTTCCTACTAATGTTGCCTGGATTTGGTACCAAGGTAGCAGTGACCTCATAGAATGAGTTTTCTATCCTCTCAAAGAATTATTCAGGCTGGGCGCGGTGGCTCAAGCCTGTAATCCCAGCACTTTGGGAGGCCGAGACGGGCGGATCACGAGGTCAGGAGATCAAGACCATCCTGGCTAACCCGGTGAAACCCTGTCTCTACTAAAATACAAAAAACTAGCCGGGCGAGGTGGCGGGCGCCTGTAGTCCCAGCTACTCCGGAGGCTGAGGCAGGAGAATGGTGTGAACCCGGGAGGCGGAGCTTGCAGTGAGCTGAGATCCGGCCACTGCACTCCAGCCCGGGTGACAGAGCAAGACTCAGTCTCAAAAAAAAAAAAAAGAATTATTCAGTTTGGAATCATGTGCTCTTTAGAAATTTGGTAGAACTACCTGTAAAACATCCAAGACATAGAGTTTTCTTAGTGGAAAAACATCACTGATAGTTTAATTTTTTAAAATAGTCTTAGGACTTTTCAGGCTTTCTATTTCTTTTTTCTAAATTTTTATTTATTTGTTTTAATTGAGAAATAAAAATTGTATATATTTATCAAGAACAGCATGCTTTGAAATAGGTACACATTGTGGGATAGCTAAATTGAGCTAATTAACAAATATATTACCTCATATACCTATCATTGTTTTGTGATGAGAACACTTCAAATATACACTCAGCAATTTTCAAGAATACAATACATTGTTATTAACTATAGTCACCATATTTTACAACAGCTCTCCTTTCTTTTCAAAACAGGTTTTTCCTAGCATCTATGAAGTAGATTAGATTAGTTCCGGAAAACTTAAAGCACATATCTCAATTAAATATTGCCTACAATTTTCTCTCTATTCTCACTTTTTGGGACTCTGGTTAAATATATATTAGATTTCCTCACATATCTTTTTTTTTATATTTTCCAATTCCTTTTCTCCCTTTCCTAGAGTGATTATGGGTGTATGCTGTCAAACCCATTCACTGAGTCCTTGAATTTTTAACAATTGTATTTTACATTTTCAGAATTTCCCTTTTATTTATTCCTGCTGGGTTTTTTGTTGTCCATTATTTCTTTAAGTTTTTTTTTTTTTTTCTTAGAGGCAGAGTCTCGCTCTGTTGCCCAGACTAGAGTGCAGTGGTGAGATCATAGCTCACTGCAACCTCCAACTCCTGGGCTCAAGAGAGCCTCTTGCTTCAGCCTTCAAGGTAGGTAGGACAACAGGCATGCACCACCATACCTGGCTATTTTTTTCTCATTTTTTTGTAGAGATGGGGCTCTAGCTATGTTATTCAGGGTAGTCTCAAATTCCCAGGCTCCAGGGATCCTCCTGCCTCCATCTCCTAAAGAGATTACAGGCATGATCCACCACACCCGCCCCTTTAAATATTTTTAACATAGCTTCCCTATATTGTGCAACTGACAATTTTAATGATTAAGTCTATGTGGGGGTCTAAATCTGTTGTTTATTTTTTCTACTGATCTCAATCAGCATGGCTTGCATTGCAATGTGCATGGTGACTTTTGATTGTGAAATGATTGCTTAATCTGCAAACTAAATTGTTAAAGATTTCCTCCAGAGACAATTTGTTTTTGCTTCTTCTTTTACCAGCAGCAAAACGCAGTACTACCCTGGGATGACATCAGCCCCTTGGCACAGTCTAAGCTTACATTGGATGTTCCAAGCTGGGTGTTTCCTTACCTGGCCACCAATATCTTCGTAGCATCGTGACTATTGACGTCTACTCTCAGGGAAAGCCCATCTCACGCTTTCATTGCCCACAGCTCTGCTGGTTGTTGTATTTGCTGGGAGAGGGTCCTTGGAGACCTTACTCCCTCTTATGAGACCAGACATGCCTCAAAGACTGTCCTAAAGAGCCACACTGACAGAAGCAGAAATCTGTGGTGGTTTGTTCTGTGTTGACTCAGTCAAACTGAAATCATGTTTCCCAAAATCTTCTCCCTTCTACGGTTGTGGGCTTAATTGGCCAAGAGGACCTTGTGTGAGATTTAGAAGGCAGAAGTGAAACAATAGCCATTATGCTCTGAAAGTCTGTCATCAGACACAATGACAGAAATATGCAAAGGTGCCCAGCAGACTCCAGCTGGTCTTTGCTCTCCTGTGTTCTAGAAGAGTTCCTCTGTCCAGCTCTTCTTCCCAACCACTGACCTTGTTGGCCAACAGCAGCCCATACCTAGATACACAGCTGGTGGCCAAACAACTTCCTGCAGACCTTCCCAAGAGGTTCCCAATCAACAGATGTGACTTCTCAGATCCTGGCTAGTGGCCTCTTCTATCATCTGATTCCCCTACGGGGCCTTCACTTCCCAGCTCCTTCCCAATTGTGTAAGATCTAATTCCCATACGAATCACTTATCCCATAACACTCATAATCTCTCTTCTCTTCAGACTGAATTCTGAGTAATATATCCCCATGGCTTTTTTATTTAGCTTAATCAATCTTTTTTTTAAGCCCAGAATGTATGTATGAACCTTTCCCTCAACCAGCCAACATTTACTTACCTCTGCTGTGTGCTAGGCACTGTCCCAGTCTTTCACAAAATTTAAAACACTGTTTTCAAAGATGGACAAATACCTATGAATCATATTGTTGTGAGGTAAATTAAATGACAGAACTCTGCAAAGATCCAGAAGAGGAGCATCTATCATGCTGGGTTTAGTCACAGAAGACTTTCAAATGAAGTAAGCCTCAAGCTGAGTTTTAAAGCAAGTCACTCAAATTTGAGAAATGCAGGGACTCTTCTTTTAAAAGGGTTTAGTCTGTTCACGAGCTGCTGTGTATTGATAATGCTTCCACCACTTTTCTCCATCCTAATTCAAAATATCCTCTACTATAGCAGTCTGTGCTACATTTAGATATTTAATTTGCAAGTAGTGATTTAGTTCTACCAAAACAGTACCATTTGTCACATTAAATGAATGTTGTTAATTTAGAATTAACAGGTTTCATAGATTTTTATATTTAATTTGTAAGTTTTTTTGGTTTTATAAGACTAATAAAAGAAATATATACCTAATTTTGTATATATACATAGTTAAGTAATGCTTTTATATAATTAATTCAAGTTAACACCAGAACTTTTTCTTTGGGGGAAATCTCTTCATTGCTCATCTTGAGAAACACTGGGAGTCATCATTGACTACTTCCACCAACCCTCACCTCCTAACCTTCCATCCTCAGGAGATAAACAATAACCAAGTCCTGTTGATTAAACTTCATAAATATTCTTCTTCTCCACTCCATCTTCACTACCTCCACCTTAGTTGAGTCTCTTCAATGATTTTTCATCAGAAGATCTGTCTATAAGATCAGATCCAAGCTCCTTCCTATTGGGTCTCTGTACCCTGTGTTCTGATGTTCACTTGCCTCAAGTGTGTCATTGCACAGCAGGCTGTCTCTGCTTTTTTGTAATAAATGCATGAATTTCATAAAAATGCATGGCCTCCAACACAACTGTCATAAACACAGATGCATACATGGGCAATGAACTATGATGGCAGAACTTAGTTGTGAAGTGATCAGCCTGATGACCTAGAATATACCTGCATCACATTTTAAAAATTATCATCAGAATAAGAAACACAACATTTTGGCCAGGCGCAGTGGCTCATGCCTGTAATCCTAGCACTTTGGGAGGCCAAGGTGGATGGATCACAAGGTCGGGAGTTCAAGACCAGCCTGGCCAATATAGTGAAACCTCATCTCTACTAAAGATACAAAAATTAGCCGGGCATGGTGGCGGGCACCTGTAGTTCCAGCTACTCGGGAGGCTGAGGCAAGAGAATCGCTTGAACTCGGGAAGCAGAGGTTGCAGGTTTTAAAATTCTCACAGGTAAATCATGAACAATGCCCTCTGCCCTTCTGAGTAAATCCTAAGCAAATGCATGGCACAGTACTCTCAACCCAGGCTGCACCCATGAAGAGGAGATCCTCAGTTAAAAGTTCTAATGGCCAATAATACTGCCTACTAAGGCAATTATTAGAGAAGATTTAACCCAAAAATAGGAGCATTAAATCAAGAAACTATATAGGCTAAGGAAGAGGTATTATTAAGCAGAACAAGGTAAGATATTTTATTAATCTTAAAGTCTTGATGATATTATAAGGAGTTCAATAACTCAAAGTATTCGATGTACTGCCTTTGCCCATTCTCTGCCAGAGTGCCCCAACTTGTTAACCTACACAACTGTTTCAGAATGCCACTGTTATTCCTACATGCTGCTGATAGAATGTAGTCCTTCAGATGTATAACAGTTAGGTAATCTACTTTTTTAAAGGAAAGTGCCAAATCTATTGGTGTGTCGATAATTTGGGAATTAGATAAGTTGCTGAACAAGATAGATTCAGTCATTCATTCATCAAATATTCGTCAACTGACAATTACATGGCACTGGAAACACAATAGTGAACAAGAAAAAGTCCCTGCCATCATTGCATGTACATTCAATGGTGACAGATGGTTTAATAAATAAGCAAATTTAATAAATCAGCAAATAAATAAAGAAATAAGGTCCAATGTAAAAAGTACTATAAAAAAAATAAGTCAGGGTAAAAAAAGACAGCAACTGGAGGTGGTTATTTTTGCTAGTCATTTCTAGGGATTTTCAGATCAATAGGAACTTTTCCTCTTTGCATCTAGGGGTCTGTACTAAAAATTTCAAGCTTCCTTTCCTAACTGCCATCCAGATGTTAAGAGATTGAGGCTCAGCCAGGAGCTGTGGCTCATGCCTGTAATCCCAGCATTTTGGGAGGCTGAGACAGATGGATCAGGAGGTCAGGAGTTCGAGACCAGCTGGCCAACATGGTGAAACTGTCTCCACTAAAAATACAAAAAAATTAGCCAGGCATGGTGGTGGGTGCTTGTCATCCCAGCTACTTGGAAAGCTGAGGCAGGAGAATCTCTTGAACACGGGAGGCAGAGTTTGCAGTGAGCCGAGATTGCGTCACTGCACTCCAGTCTGGGTGACAAAGTGAGACTCCGTCTCGAAAAAAAAAAAAGAGATTGAGGCTCAAGCTTCGTGTCTGATCTACTTGTTGTCCCTCAGACCACATGAAAATGATTGACACATATTTCAGTTCCATAGGGTTACTAAAAACAAACATAACAATTCCAGTCACCTGTTATTTAAACAGAAAGAAACTCAAAGATTCTTTTGTTTTATTCATATTAAAAAGCTTCTCATTACAACAGGTCTACCATGCCAATCAAACAAAATATGGCCTCAACTATGGGGGTCACATCTCATCAACAGTGGTTGAAATTTGGGGATCCAGCCTGTGGGATGTGATCAAAAGTCATCTGAGTGTGATGAGACATTCAGCTCTAACATCTCTAATCCTCGCAGCTCCAACTCTTTCCAGGACACCAACAAACTCCCCAGGTGTAGTAGATGCGATGTGGTCAACACTGTCTCTTAAAGTTCTTCCAGTGGAATATTGCTAGGTTCTGGCTGCTTATGACTGATTAGAGTCCCTCTAATTTATAGTTTTGTACCTCTTGAAAACCGTTATTAAGAATAGGCATTTTGGCCAGGCACCATGGCTCATGCCTGTAATCCCAGCACTTTGGAGGCCAAGGTGGGTGGATCACTTGAGGTTAAGAGTTCGAGACCAGCCTGGCCAACATGGTAAAACCCCGTCCCTACTAAAAATACAATAATTAGCCAGGTGGCAGGTGCCTACAGTCCCAGCTGCTCAGGAGGCTGAGGCAAAAGAATGGCTTGAACCCGGGAGGTGGAGTTTGCAGTAAGCCAAGATCACACCACGGCACTCCAGCCTGGGCAACAGAGTGAGACTTTGACTCAAAAACAAACAAACAAACAAAAAAAGTAGGCATTTTAAGGGCTACTCAGGGCTAATAAAAATGTCTGGTTAGAAGATTTGAACTAATATCTATGAAACTTATATATCTAAAGAAATGTTTCTCAAAGTGTGGCCTCCAAACCAGCAGCATAGTACCACCTGAGAACTTGTTAGAAATGCGAATTATAAGACCCCACCCCACACATACTGAATCAGAAATTATGGGGGTGAGGCCCAGCAATCTGTATTCAACAAGGTTATTCTGATGCACATTAAAGTTTGAGAACCACCGATCAAAGGCATCCTAAAAAAAAAATACATTGTCAGTATTATGAAGAAGAAGCATCGTAGTTAACAATCTGGTAGATAATACACCTAAAAATTCCAAGAACATGGCAAGCTGATGGAAAATGCAAATCATTTGACTTCAGTTTTTTTCCTTTTCTAAGAATTGGGTGCTGGTAACACATGGAACCATTTAGTTCTCTGGTTTAAGAAGCTGGCCACAATCTGGGTCCAGATCTGGACAGAAGACAGGGATGTTGGAGAGGCCAAAGAAGAAACTACAAAAGTTCCATAACACCAGCAGATCTTAATATTTTATGGTAGAACTAGGCATTTTCATGCTCCACCCCATACCATGGCACATTAAAAACATGCCCTTCTGCTTTAAGCACAATCCCATCCTGCCTGTAAATTATTTTTTGACCCCAAATATGGCACACATTTAAAAAGACGTCATTGCAGTTTATGGATCTGTGTGTTGTTTTGCAAATGCAGGGGCCATTAATTGCATTCACAGCTATGGCCTTCCCCATGCTATATGCATTAGGCTGCCAGTAACGCACTCTCTGTGAGATCCAAGAAGAAAAGCCTCCTGTGTCCCTCTTATGGAGTGGCTTCCTTAAGCTGTCAGGCCCAAGCAGCACAGAAATCTAGCCCCTTGATATTTTGTCAATAAAAATGGGGAAAAAACCTAACAAATAAAAAATAAGAAATTACATTCTCCAAAATGACTGCCATTACCAACTAAAATAGATGATGCACTTGGAACAGAAATACAGAACTTACAATCAAGCATACTTGTGGCCCCAGTTTCCAAAGCCTGGACTAAGTTACAAGAAAAGTCCCTTTCCAGGCTAATTTCAAAGATGAATAAAAAACTGGATTCAACAGCCTCAGGCACTTGAGAACTCAAATGGCAGGCAAAATGATAAAGGCAATGAAATTCATCTTTGGTGCCCCATCTTTCCCCCCATTTCTGTAACCCTTTCCCACCTCCAGGTAACCCTTCCTCAACACCCACATCCCATCTGTCAAATTACTTCACCTGTGCAATGTCTCACTCATCACCTTGACCCAAATGTCTAAGGCTGTGTAAAAACAGCATTGTCAGATTTCATAAATGTGCGATGATGACTCAAACTGAAAAGAGACTTTCTGTCACAAGGAAAACAGAGCTTGTCAAATAAATTCATATTACGATTGGGTAGCTCTCAAATTACAGGTTGAGAGCTTTATTTTTAGACATAAGTTTTATATTTTGTATTTTATCTCAAAAAGTAAATTTTAATAAATGGTACTTCATTTTAAAACCAGGATTAATATTTATCATGAATCCATTAAAATGTATATTTGTTAATAATTAAGACCATTTCTGTTCTTCAAGAATTTTCATTTTTGGACTCTATTCTACTTTCTCTTGAGATCGAATAGCATTTTTTTTTTTTTTTTTTTTTTTTTTTT
>NW_016812332.1:3743808-3754338 GCF_001698545.2 Rhinopithecus bieti | reverse complement strand
TGTCCTGTAAAACACTTCATTCTTTTGCCATGTCCAAAATAAACCAATTTATATGTCTTTTACATTCAAATACCAGTCACTTAGCAATTGGTAAAATTTGGTGCACTGCCTTCAGTAAAGTCAGAGAGGTTCTCAACAATTCTTAAATGTCTATCACTGAGTAGTCTACTTCTAGGAGTCAAGTTCCCAAGCTTTCTTTGAACTTTGGTTTTCTCTCTTCTCTTCTTTTTTCTCTCTCTGTTTCTCCCTGACAACAAAAGGTCTAAGGAAAATAAACTAGATGTGAAAATATTTACAGGGTGTGGCTCAGAGAATTTCCACCTTGGACTCCCACTTGAAGGGAAGTGTGACATGCAGGACTTTCATTTCGTGGTTTCATTTTCCCCCTGGCCAGGTGTGGAAGGTGTGCTTGGTTTTCTCTTGTCATCTTGGTGAGGACCGAGCAAACCACTCTGTGTGGTAACCTCCATGCTGCCCCAGGAGATGGAGACGGATCAGCACATGAGGGCATGCTGGAACAGTGTGCCCCCAGCAGCCCTGCAGGGAAGAACAGATGCTGCAAAGTCAACAGCAGCAACTCAATCTGCCTTGGCTGTCCCTTGTCCCTCAGACTTATACCCTCAGATAACTGTATATAGGGAGGGAGTGAAGCCCCTTGGACAGAACTCACCCACAGCAAGTCAGCTGATGTGGCCCTGCTCTAGAAGGGGAAGAAGCTAGTAGGAGAAACGCCTCCCAGCAATGGGGCTTCCCAGCCTGCAGTGGGGAGTGGGTGGGGACAGCACGGTGCCCAGCTCCGTCAGTAACTGGTAGTTTTCCATTAGACAACACAAGGCCCTCCCCAAAGCTGTCCAGTGGTGTTCAGTCCAGTATGCCAGAAAAGTAACAGTATTACAATTCAACTGTTACAAAGGACAACAGCACAACTTTCTGGGAAGGAAAAACTCCTTTATAGATAAAAAAGAGGGAGCTACAAAGACATTAACTCTAAATAAATCAATCGATCTAGGAGGAACAGTTCAGGAAATTTGGAATGATAACTAGAAAACTAAGAACTATGAAAGAACAGAAAACTATGCAAGATATGCTGTAATTACCTCTTTTTAAAAGAGAAGGCTAAGAAATGAATGAGTATGTTTAGGTCTTTGAGAGCTATTTTACAATTCATTGAAAAAATTAAGAAGGTTGTAGGTAAAGAATGAAAGGTTTAGAAGGTTATATAGTGAAAAGAATTTACAATACAGGTTGATACACATCAAAAAGTTATGGAGTAGTTGTGGAGTTTAATTACTTGGAGAAGTATAAAAAGTAGATTTTATTTATTTATTTATTTATATTTTATATTTTGAGATGGAGTCTCACTCTATTGCCCAGTCTGGAGTGCAGTGGTATGATCTCAGCTCACTGCACCCTCCACCTCCCGGGTTCAAGCAATTCTCCTGCCTCAGCCTCCTGAGTAGCTGGGATTACAGGCGCTCACCACCACGCCCAGCTAATTTTGTATTTTAGTAGAGATGGGATTTCACCATGTTGGCCAGGCTGGTTTCAAACTCCTGATCTCAAGTGATCCGCCCGCCTCGGCCTCCCAAAGTGTTATGATTACAGGCGTGAGTCACCGCGCCCAGCCAGAAAAAGTGGATTTTTTGTTTGCTTGTTTGTTTTGAGATGGCATCTTGCTCTGTCGCCCAGGCTGGAGTGCAATGGCACAATCTCAGTTCACTGCAAGCTCTACCTCCCAGGTTTACACCATTCTCCTGCCTCAGCCTCCTGAGTAGCTGGGACTATGAGTGCCTGCCACCATGCCTGGCTAATTTTTTTGTATTTTTAGTAGAGACGGGGTTTCACCATATTAGCCAGAATGGTCTCGATCTCCTGACCTCATGATCTGCCCACCTCGGCCTCCCACAGTGCTGGAATTACAGGCGTGAGCCACCACGCCCAGCCCAGAAAAAGTGGATTTTAAAAATCATTTTTGTATGGCTATTTGTCTAGCACTTTATAGTTGTCTGTCCTGACTGCTTTGTAGGGTTGTTACAAACCTCAAATAAGATAATAGACCTGGACCAGGTTGGAAAAGAGCTCCTCTAGTTCTTTCCATTCAGCAGGATTGTTGAATGAATGCTCCCCACACTCAACTAGTTTATAAATGGCATCTAGTCTAACCCCCATGACAACCTGTGAGGTTGGTAGGAGACATCATAGTATTCTGTTTCACACTAAGGCTCACAGAAGCCGAGGGGGTAGTCCTATGTCACAGTCCTAGGTCACCACTAAGATGGTGTGAAGCATAAGCTCCCTGTAAAAGAATTTTTGAAAGTTATTAGTGCTGGTTCCCACTTCAGAAAGTTCATTCACAATATACTTCCTTATAATAAGGCTGGGTAAGGAAAGAAACTGAACTCTGATCCAGTCCATTCACTAGGAAGAATGGGTATATCCCGTGACATCTTCCTAGCTTCTGAGAATCTGAGCACTTGTTAGATTTTGGAATCAGTGCTCAAGTGTTTTCCTAGAACCACTCTCAACCAACAGAGCTGATAATGAAAACACACTGTGTTGCATTGATCACACTGAAACAAAAACTGCCTTTCACCAGGACAGATAGTTGCAGTGAAGTATTTTCTGAATAAATATTTTTGGTTTGCTAAGTCACAGTCAGCTTTCATATTATGCATCAAAACAGAAAGCCTCTTCCAAGTTTTTTTTTTTAAATTGCAGCTACTTTGTAAACAAAACATTAAGCAAAGATGAACTTGAGTATCTCAAAACATCAGGCCTGAGACCAAGATTTGATGATTGATTCTAAATCTATTTGTTATAATTAATAAAAGTAATATCAATGATGTAACTAGAATTTCTTAAATAATAGTTAACTCTAGATTATTCAGCTTTTGATTATTTGGGTTGTAAGCAACTTCTACCCAAGATAATGGAAGAGGGCAAAGAAAACCGAAGTTATTTAATCATTCGAGTAGATCGCATCAACAGCTCTGGGAAGAGTAAAGGAAGCAGATGGTGGAGGAAAGGTACTGACATTGCCATGGACCAGACATTTAAATCCACTTAATCTGCATTCGTTTGCAAGATTTGCAAGATTATTTTACTCTTGTTTTAGTGAAATGGAAACTGATTCACAGCAAAATTAAGTGACATGTCCAAGATCATAAATAAGAGAGGAAGCCAAGATTTGAATCCAGATATCTCAAAATTCCAAAGTTCAAATGACCAGAGTGTATAAGCTTACACCTACCTACTTCTCCCAGTTTATTTTCCTCCTCTCACTTACATACTCCAGCTTCAGTTATTATAGCAGGACAAGTTCTTTCCTTCATCAGGATAAGTAACCTCTTTTTCTTTTGCTTAGAAAACTCTTATTCCCGCCGGGCACAGTGGCTCACGCCTGTAATCCCAGCACTCTGGGAGGCCGAGGCAGGCGGATCACAAGGTCAGGAGATCGAGACCATCCTGGCTAACGTGGTGAAACCCCGTCTCTATAAAATACAAAAAATTAGCCGGGCGCGGTGACGGGCGCCTGTAGTCCCAGCTACTCGGGAGGCTGAGGCAGGAGAATGGCGTGAACCCGGCGGCGGAGCTTGCAGTGAGCCGAGATCGTGCCACTGCACTCCAGCCTGGGCAACAGAGCAAGACTCCGTCTCAAAAAAAAAAAAAAAAGAAAACTCTTATTCCCACTCTACCTAGCTGGCTTTTTCTCATCTTTCAGTTTCCAGCATAAACATCATTCCTTCAGAAAGTGGTGCCATGCATTAGGCTGTTCTTGCTTTGCTATAACGAAATACTCGAGATTGGGTGATTTATAATAGATGTTTAATTGGTTGACGATTCTACAGGCTGTGCAGGGAGTATAGTGCCAACATCTGTTTGGCTTCTGGGGAGGTCTTAGGAAGCTTATAATGGTGGTAGAAGGTGAAGGGGGAGCAGACACTTTACATGGTGAAAGCAGGAGCAAGACAGGGGAGGTGCCACACACTTTTAAAACAGCCAGATCTCACGAGAACTCACTATCTCAAGGACAGCAGCAAGGGGATGGTGTTAAACCATTCATAAGAAATCTACCCTCATAATCCAATCACTTCCCACCAGACCGCACCTCCAATACTGGGGATTATAGTTCAAGATGAGATTTAGGCAGGGATGAATATCCAACCAACTATATCATGCCCCAGTCCAAAACATGCCCCCTGGTATATGTCTTCACAGCACTGAGTTATTTTCCTTTTTGTTCTGTCGTGTTTCATAATTACATATTTGTGTTTCCTCCCCAACTAAACTACAAGCTTCAGTAGTATGACGATCACATTTGTTTGTTCTTTATTTGATATCTGGGACTAGCACAGTGCCCAACAGGCAGACTATGTTCAATAAATATTTTTGAATAATTGAGAAAAGTGAGATATGGGAATTGTCTAAAAATATCCATTACCTAAGATGTCCCCAATTCTAGTTTATCTAATAAGGTTAAGTTAGCCAAGAGTGTTTAGAATTTATGGTGGCAGAGGACTGTCTCTTCAGGCCTTATTGGTATGTCAAAATGAGATATTAGCAATGAGAAAGGAGACTATTACTCACTTTTTCTTAAAGCCACTAATCAAGATACACATGAGAAGGTCATGGAAAACCTTAAGGTCCTGAAGCCCCTCACCCTGCTAGGAAACCAGCATTGTCTTGGTGAGCATTACTGTCACAGTCATCACAGCATGTCTGTTCTGTGTTATCAAAAGTCTGGTGAAACCATGTGCCAGTCTCATTATCAACTCTTAGATATTAATGACTACAAAGTAATCCTGGCTTAATCTTTTCAGGTTGGTTATTTAATGTTTTTCCTGACTTTAATTGTGGGCTTTAACTTACAACAAAATTTGCTTAGGTAACTTCCCTGGGGAGTGAAACATTAATGCGTTCTAGTTAAGCAAAGATTGAACTGCAAGTTAAAATACTTCAGTTCTCATTCAGTTCTGCTGCCACCTAGTTATGTGCACTTGGAGGGCAAATAATTTTAACTCCTCTAATTTAACTGTCTTTACTTTCCCATTTGTAAAATTGTGATACCCACTTTGACAGACCTACAGCTGGTCTGAGGGCTCGATCCTCAGACATCCTCAAAGACATCCGGGTGACTGACCTTTGTGCTAATTCTGCAGCCCTAAGATCAGAAAAGGAAGTGGACCAGACTCTGCTAGCCTGGGGATAATGAAGATGTTAAAAGATGGTTTGCTGATGCCTGTGTGCACAGTATTATCCACTCTCCATAGTCATATTGTGTAACATCAAGATTGACAAGGTGCTTCCTGGCATAGATCTGATCATAAGGACCCAGGTGGGCTTTGGAGGCAGTGGGGACATTTTGCCCACTGATCAGTGAAACTTTCCAGAAGTTCCAATGTGATCCTCACTCAATCAGACTGAATTATACACAACGATGTTGAAGCCTTTTTGGGGCACCCAGAGGTTTATCCATTGTGTCTGTTATTGGAGACATTGCTGATCTCTCTACTGTATATTCTGATAGTGCCCTTTCATTTGTGTGCTTTAGATAAATGTGTATCCACTTATTTCCCAGGTAGTATCTGTGTCTGGCCTCTATATTAATCAGAACTCACTGTTGACACTTAACAATATGATGGTAGCATAGCAAATACGCTTTGAAGAAATAAAAAGTATTCCACAGATATGAATTATCATTACCAACTGCTTAGGAAGCTGATTATTTATTTATTTATTTATTTATTTATTTTTTGAGACAGGGTCTTGCTGTGTCACCCAGGCTGGAGTGCAGTGGTGTAAACATGGCTCACTGCAGCTTCAACCTCCTGGGGTCAAGCAATCCTCCTCCCTCAGCCTCCCAAGTAGCTGGGACCACAGGTGCTTCCCGACTGTACCTAGCTAATTTTTCATTTTTTGTAGAGACAGGGTCTCCCTGTGTTGCCAAGGCTAGAAAATTAACTTAAAAGCTCTATATTCATCAGAACTTTTTATGATGAAAATAACAGAAAATTGAATTCAAACTGGCTTAAACAATAGTGGGAATTCACTGGGTTTTGTAACTGAAAAGTCTCGGTAAGGTAAGTGTCAGGCATTGTTCACTGAAGGCTCTGGCTCCACTTCTCTGCAATTCTCTCCACTCTATCCTACTCAGTATGTTGGCTCACCCTCACGCTGGTGTCCTCATTGCTGCAAGATGGCTGCCAGCTGCTACCAGGGCTACGCAATTTCTCCTTCAAATCCAGGGAAGAGAAAATGTGACTTCGCACAGTGAACAAGAGTTCTCATCTTTGGAGACCCTTGAACTATGCAATAGAGTGTAGAACTGGGGAGACTGAATGGAGAGATGTTTCATAACAGGAAAGGGGGAGATGAATGTTGCAAAGATAACCACAGTGTCCACCACGGTGGCATGATACATGCTTAGTGAATGACAATGCATTCCAAAGTTGTTGTTTCAAGAAAATAAAATATTTATGAAGACATGTTGAATTCTGAGGTTTCTAGGATCCTACTAAGCCCAGATGGTAGGGCACAGCAGTGGTGAAGGGGCTAGCAGGGACCCTCTGAATACTCAACAGAAATCCCAAAGTGTAAGTCTGCTCAAGAGGGATCTTCACTGTCCCCTGGGGGCACCTTGGAGTTTGAGCACCACAATGGGTACTCCAGATGTGAGAATCAAGACATAGTTCTTTCCTCCAGTTCCTACAGATCTGGAATCAAATGGAGAAGCAGAACAACCTTCCAATGCTGGGCAAGTTTTAAATGGTGAAAAATTCCTCTCCCTACTTTTCCAAAGAAATCCACAAACACTCCATCAGTACCACTGAAAAACCAAAAGAAACACTGACACATAGGGGTCTTGACTTAGAAAGTAAAAAGCCCCAAAGCAAAACATCTTCAGATTATTTCCTTAATAAAGCACTGGATTGGATGTTGGGGGTCCTTTAAGTGTAAAGAATTGAAATCTACACAAGGTTCTTCAGCAAGAAAAGGGAAATTATTGGATGAATACTAAGTATCTCACCAGCAGAAGTAGAGCCAGCCGTAGGAGGGACGGAATTCACTTGTCCAGGAGGTGAATGCGCACCGCTTTAGTCTTCTCTCTGTCAGGGCTAGCTTTCCTGGCTTAATTTGTTTGTTCAAGAGCCAAACAAATGCTGAGTAGTTCCTATATGCCGATTTCAAATTTCTGGAAAAGCCTGCATCTAGGGTCAGATGTCCATTCCTCAGCCAGTCAGCTAGGGCTGAGCGCAATCATTAGGTTGGTCTGCTGCACTCTCGGGAGGGTTGTTCAGCAGTCTCTGAGAGGAGGAATGAGCAGGAAGGTCAAAATGACCAGTGTGCCTGTGGTAGACATGTCAGTTTTTCCCTCTCCTGTCAAGTGCAGTCAGTACTACATAACTTCATAAAAATATCACAGACACAGAAACCAGTAGAGGAACATGGCCTTGGTCTAAACAACTAGTCTCTCAGCTTGACCTTATTCAAAATTTGTTACCAGGCATGGTGGCTCATGCCTGTAATCCCGGCACTTTGGGAGGCTGGGGTGGGCAAATCATGAGGTCAGGAGTTTGAGACCAGCCTGGTCAACATGGTGAAACCCTGCCTCTACTAAAAATACAAAAATTAGCTGGGCGTGGTGGCATGCATCTGTAATCCCAACTACTCAGGAGGCTGAGGCAGGAGAATTGCTTGAACCCGGGTGGCAGAGGTTGCAGTGAGCCAAGATCAGGCCACTGCCCTCCAGCCTGGGGACAGAGCAAGACTCTGTTTCAAAAAACAAAATAAAACAAAACAAAAAACCCTTTTTAATGTATTCTTTGTACAGCACAATTTCTTAGGGTTGCATTTTTTAATCTGTCAAAGATATTTCTACTTGTCATTGTAACTCATAGGATTACAGAAAGGATAAAGAGATAATAGATGTGATAGTATTTTTAAATATTACAATGATGTTATCTATAGTCTGCACACAATAAAGCACCTCTTCTGAATTCTAATTCAAACCCACTCTTTCTGTGGAAATACTTGTGAGTTCAACGATCATCAGTCAAAACAGCCATTTTGGATTAATTCTCCCAGGTGGATATAGATCTTATGTCTACCATGTAACATAAGCAGTCATAAATGGTCAAAACAGCCATTTTGGATTAATTCTCCTAGGTAAATACAGATCTTATGTCTACCCTTTGTGGTAGAGTATATCACAAATTACATGGTGATATAGCATACACAAAGCAGACACTGGACAGGAGAGCTACAAAGATCAAAGAAAGGCAGAAAAGTAAAAACAAAACAAAACAAAAAAACCAGCAAAGACAAAGTAAAAACAGGAAGGAAATCTCACCCTCAAGAAGACAAAAATAGGTAAGTTAATAATAGTCTGCAATTATATGTATTCCCTGTTCACAAAGGACAAAAAGAGTGAAAACAGGCCACGATGAGGAATTTGGCTTACATATAAGAGAAAAATTTCTGGTAATGAGGGCTGCTAAGCCTCCTCTACTAACCAAAGTATTCAGTTACTCCTTCCTGTGCAGTAGATGATGTATTCATTGACAGCAGGATTTTGTTGTATTCATCCTTGTTTCTACACCGTCCAACATGGCACCTGCCCCTGTAGCCACTCAGTTAATATTGTTGAGGACACAAATGTTCAAAGACTGAGAAGGAAGCACTACAGGGCAATCATTCTTGTTCCTTCTCCCATCAAGAAGCCAGTTCCTTGGTACTATGCAAGAAAAGGGGAACATTTCATTTACCCTTCTCCCTTTTCATACAAAACATACCAAGTATGAGAATGTCCTTGTTTTTCTGGATCTAGAGGTGATCCCCAAACAGCAAATGATCCTCTATATTATTATCTTTTGACAGTAGCTGAATGCAAAAAGCCCATCATCAACCAAAAACCTCCTGCACTTGTTTTATGTCTCATGATCTGTTCACAAAACTCAGGTCCAAATTTGTCAATAAACAGCAATCCTTGCTGCTATGTTCCGCAAAGTGATTAAGTGTTTAGGTTGTGTTGTATACTAGAAAGCCCAGAAATGGGCTAGTTCTGATCTTGCCGGTAACTAGCTATACAGTCTTAGGCACCACACTCAGAATCTCTTGGTCTGTTTCTCACTGCAAAATGGGACAATTAAACATGGTGCTCTCAATTCCATCACTCCAAGGTCCCAAATGGGGCACAAGGGTCTTTAAGAGGTACTGTAATTAGAAAAAAAGTTATTGCTCAAAGGGAAGATAAAAGCAAAAGCAATATTTCTTACATTTGTAACTTCTGTATTTTCAGAGACTTCTGAGTCCATTTAAAGTCTAAGTCTTATTCATTGTCTAAGGTGAAATGTTTTTGGCTTTGGGGGACTTAACTCCATCTTCTATATCTCCATTATAATGAGGCAAAAGTGGCAACACTACCAACCTGGGCAATATAGGGAGACCCCAACTCTACAAAAAATAATAAAGAAATAAATAAAAAAGAAAAATGGCAACACCAAAATGCATTAAAAAAACAAAAAATAAGAAGTTAACTTCACTATCAAAATGACTTAAAGAAGTTGATGAAAAAACAAACAAACACACCAAACAGCAAAATTACAGTCTGTCAAATACAGTAATGTGTGAGGAACACACAATGGTTGAATTAGTTAAATGCAATTACTAGCAGGTCCAAGCAAACAGATGTCACCAAGTATAGAAATGATCATCTTAATTATGCTGCAATCCAAAACAATTTTTTTAGATGGAAGGAAACCATATTGCTCCAAAGAACAAACAGAAACATCAAAACTTTCTTTAGCTTTTGTAGGAATAAATTAGGCTAGCAAATACTTTTTTAATCTTAAACTTCTTCTGCCTAAAGGATTCAAAATCACTAGAATAATCTAAAGCAGCCCTTCCTAACCCATTCCCCAAGCTCTAATGCATTAAGGTATCTATTGTTGGTAATGAACTAATTTCTCTGTTTTGCATCTAGAGTGGTACTTGTCATGCACCATCCTTGAGAGAACTGAGAAAGTATCCACTTAAATACTTTTCTGGAACCCCAGTTCAGGAAGGCTGACTTAACAAATTTAGTACTCAGCACTTACAATTCACCTCTTCTCAGTAGTTTGTGGTTCTTATAAATCACAAAATATGGCATACTGACATAAATTGAGTAGGTATCTGCCTCTATAGATTTATCAAATAGTCTTATGAATTTCCTTAAGCTTAAAATTATACACGAATGTATATTTTTGTCATTTAGTTTTTGCTGGATTTTTTTTTGGTAACTCGTCCAAAACTGGCTGACTTCCATAATAATATCTGAAACAATGATTATACCAATCAAAAAAAGTACATTATTTATTTTAAGTATTGTTATTATGAAACTGCTTTCATGCATGGAAATTAAATTATTGATTCAGGCTGGGTACAGTGGCTCATGCCTGTAATCCCAGAGCTTTGAGATGTTGAGATGGGAAGATCACTTAAGGCCAGGGGTTCAAGATCAGCCTGGTCAACATAGCAAGATGCAGTCTC
>NW_016812332.1:3732975-3743115 GCF_001698545.2 Rhinopithecus bieti | reverse complement strand
TATATATATATATAACCATTTTACAACCAACCCCAATAAAATAATAGATACAGGCAATAATTTAGTAATGGCTGAAAGCATCACAAAAGAAAGATTTTCTATACCCTCTGATGTTTCAAAAGTATAAACTGCCACCTATAGAGTTGTTTACACACATGTGAAACAAAATTATTTAAATCTTAACACTATTGAACTGTTTACTCGAAGTTGGGTAAGATGGTACATTTAATGTTATATGTTTTTTACCACAATTTTTAAAAAATGACCTGAATCTGAAAAAATGACCTGAATCTGATCAAGCCTCTGTAGCTAACTCCAAATTTATAGAAATTCAGGGGCCAGAGAAACATGTTCATTGACACTTTGGAGATATAATCAGTAAAATACAGACCATGAAGAAAGCTACAGAAAATGACCTGGATTTTTCAATAAAAACCAAAGAAAGAAAATTTTTAAAAAGAGATGAAGAGAGTTCATGTCCTTTGTAGGGACATGGATGCAACTGGAAACCATCATTCTCAGCAAACTATCGCAAGAACAGAAAACCAAACACTGCATGTTCTCACTCATAGGTGGGAATTGAACAATGAGATCACTTGGACTCAGGAAGGGGAACATCACACACTGGGGCCTGTCGTGGGGTGGGGGGAAGGGGGAGGGATAGCATTAGGAGATACACTTAATGTAAATGACAAGTTAATGGGTGCAGCACACCAACATGGCACATGTATACATATGTAACAAACCTGCATGTTGTGCACGTGTACCCTAGAACTTAAAGTATAATTAAAAAAAAAAAAAAAGAATGCCCTTCCTGCAGGCAGGGCTGGCTTGATGGACCTGCAAAAAAAAAAAAAAGAGAGAGAGATGAAGAGAAATCCTATACATATCAAGAGACTTAAGAGAAACATCAATTATAATGTAGACATCATTTGATCTTGATTCAGCAAAATACCAATTTAATAACAAAATTTATAAGACAATTGAAGTAATATAAACCCTGAGTGGCTATGATACTAAGGAATTAGTAAATTTTAGGTATGATAATCATAATATGGTTATATTTAAAGAGAGTCCTTGCCTTGGACAAAAATTTTTAGTGATTAATGATTATATTGTCTGGAGTTCCTTGAAAACAATCAGGGGTAAGGACACAAAAGAAACAAAAATGCCATAAACAATCATTGTTTCCAGTTAAGTGATATATAAAAAGGAGCACACTATACTATTTTATCCGCTTTTGCATATGTTTGAAAATTTTCACAACAAAATATTTGTTTTGTCTTTTAAAAAGGAAGAAATTGGGCCTAGTGCATAATTTGAATTAGCTTTGGTCCTAACACTATTGATCTTAAAAACCTCAATCTAAAGACAGTTGAAACTTGTGCTTTTCTTCTGCCATCCATGAAAATGATTTTTAATACCAATTAAGTTTCACATAATTGTGGCTTTTAGGGTAATATAAAGTTCAGCGCATCTCATTGCTACAAATGTCATACTTGGCACAACATTACTATTAAATTTGTTCTTTCATGTGAAATGTTGGCCAAGCAATTTCGATAAATTTAATTTCATTTTAAAATTTATAAAGACATTGTTCAAATTTTCACTCATGCTTTCCACTTTCAAGGGTGAAGAAATGCCCAAATAAAAATGTTTCTATATCTTCTTTAAAACAGTTGTTAGGACAATGTCCACACATTGCCTTGAGCTCTTTATATATGTTCCAAATAAGCATTTATTTTATAACTTAGTTCCAGAAAAAAAAAAAGTTTGTCTTCCCTGAGAGGGATAAATCCTTTTAATCATGCAATAAATAGTACAATAAATTTTCTTTATTTACCTAGTCTTCTAGGAATTCAAAGTTGAATTTAATTATTGCTCTGTTTTTAAATGTTTCTCCATCCCTCTTATGTGATTTAGTTATATTTTAGATTTTATATGAATTATTTAGTGTAAAATGTATTCTTTTAGAATTAGGAATAATATGTGTGATTGATTCTAACATGCACATGTCATCCACGTTTTAACACCTCTGAAATTGGAATGTGTCTTACAATCAGTGTAGTTTTTCCAAAGCATTTTTTTCTTATTTAAAATTACATTAATAATGATGTGTCATATTTTATTGCAGCTTGGATTTGACATAATATTAAAATATCTTCAACAACTATTTTATAATATGAAAATACTGTAGTACTACAGCAGAATAGTAGAACTGGAAAACTAGAGATGGAATTACCCATATGAAGCACTTCAATTTACATACACACTGTATTTCAAAGAGCTGTTTCTCATTACCTCACTTTTTTATATTAATGAGGAATAAAGGAATTGAGCTTTGCTATATATAATTATTTGGAAATAGTTTGTATTCAGCTTATACTCTTTGTTTCAATAGAAAATGTTATGTGAAGTTCATATTTTAGCAACATCATCAATATATATAATTCCGGCCGGGCGCGGTGGCTCAAGCCTGTAATCCCAGCACTTTGGGAGGCCGAGACGGGCGGATCACGAGGTCAGGAGATCGAGGGACCATCCTGGCTAACACGGTGGAAACCCGTCTTACAAAAAATACAAAACACTAGCCCGGGCGCTGGTGGCGGGCGCCTGGTATCGCCAGCATACTCGGGAGCGCTGAGGCAGAAATGGCGTGAAACCTGGGAGGCGGGAGCTTGCCGTGAGCTGAAGAGCCGGCCACTTGCCACTCCAGCCTGGCGACAGAGCAAGACTCCGTCTCAAAAAAAAAAAAAAAAAAAAAAAAAAAAAAATATTATATTATATTTATATATATATATATATATATATTATATATAATTCCAGAACCACACGTCTGAGAAATATTATCTCTCTCAGATCCTAACAGTTCAACATAAGAAAGTGTATTGGATCAATGACTTCAAATAACCAATACTATCACTATCAGTTGACCACCCCACCATAAACCAACTATATCTCCCAGGGTAGAGAAGAATGAATGAATGAATGAATAGTTCCAGTGTATGAAATCCTATAAAAAATTATTTCTAGAGTGGATTCTTGGAGCAAAGGGTTTGGGATTGGCATTAATTCCTACCTATTTTATGAGCTAAATGAATCACCTTAGGCTTTTGCTCCATATAGATACGTTTCAGAAAGTATGGTTTGATCCAAACGTTAAGAATGTTATGGGAAGACCTGCTGGATTTGTGTTTGGGATACATGATAGTATGTCTAATTGTCTTGTTATGCTAATATGCTAACCCATGAATTATGTGTTTGTCTGTTTCATGGAAGAACTCAAGGGCCACGCATGCTTAGAAGATCTCACTAGCCACTCTTCACTCAGGGATTTTTTGAATTATTCCAATTCTTACAGCACTTGTCATTTCTATCACCTTCTTGCATTTATTCAAACTTTTCCTCGTGGCTTTGACTATAAAGAGGGAAAGCACAGTATGACCTGGTGGTTAAGGACAAGGGCTTTAGAGACCCAAATTTGAATTGTGGCTCTACTTTTAGCTGTGTGACTTAGGACAATCCCTTAATCAATCTGGACATCAGTATTTTCATTTATAAAATCAGGATGACATCCATCTTGTAGGTATGTTGCAAAAATTCAATTAGAACATGTATAAAGAACATGGCACAGTGTCAGGATCATTATTATTATTAGCACTTTGATTACACCTCTGCCAAGAGCCACATGGACAACATGGTGGCCCAAATCTTACTGTGAGAAAAAATAAGCCATCAGCAGAAAACCCTGGGACTGGAAGGTGGTAGACTGTCTTCTATTTCAGTAACTGCGCGTCTAGCTACTCTGTACCCTAAAGCATTGTGCAAGTTATTGGGAATATAGAGGAGCATATGGAATAGTTTCTACCTTCGAAGAGCTTATAGCCTTTTATTTTTAGCCACAAATAAAAAACCAGTGGTAAATGAACAAGGGAGAAGGGACAAATCTCCCATGCAGAAGAATTCTCTGTCTCTCTCTCTCTCTCTCATATATATTTTATATGTCTCTCATATATATTTTTTGAGACAGGGTCTTCTTGTTCCCCAGACTGGAGTGCAGTGGTGCAATTATGGCTCACTGCAGCCTTGACCTCCTGGGCTCAAGCAATCCTCCTGCCTCAGCCCCCCGTGTAGCAGGGACCACAGACACATACCACCATGCCTTGCTAATTTTTTAAGTTTTTTGACAAAAAAAAATTTGTAACAATGTGAGACACAGTCTCATTTTGTTGCCCAGGCTGGTCTCAATCTACTGATCCCAAGTGATCCTCTCATCTAGGCCTCTCAAAGTGCTGGGATAACAGGTGTGAGCCACCACACCTAGCTAGGATTCTCAATAATTTATGTAGCTATTCTGTTCTCAAAGAAGTTGAGCATAATTCTCCACTCCTTAAGGGTAAGCTTCTTAAGCCCTTAACTTGGCCAGGTGTGATGCCTTACACCTGTAATCCTAGCACTTTGGATTATCCAAGGCAGGAGGATTGCTTGAGCCCAGGAGTTGGAGACCAGACTGAGCAACATGGCAAAAACCCTGTCTCTAAAAAATAAATACAGAAAAATTAGCTGGGGATAGTGGCATACGCCTGAGTCCTAACTACTTGAGGGGCTGAGATTGGAGGATCACTTGAGCCCAGAAGTTCGAGGCTGCATTGAGCCGAGATTGTACCACTGTTCTCCACCTGGGTGACAGATGAGACTCTGTCTCAACAAGCAAACAAACAGACAAAAAACAATAATAAGTCACGTCAATAGTATATACCCTTGACATGGTGTGATAAGAATGTCATTTTACCTCTGTGGTCTTTCTCCTAAAAACAATAACCCTGTTCTAATAATGAGAAAAACATCAGGCAAATCCCAACTGAAGAACATTCTACAAAACAGCAGACCAATACTCCTCAAAACTGTGAAGGTCATCAAACACAAGGAAAATCTGAGAAAGTATCACAGCTAAGAGGAGCCTAATGAGACATGATGACTAAATATAATATGGTATCTGGATGAGATTCTAAAACAGAGAAAAGATATTAGGTGAAAAATAAGGAAATCTGGCCAGGCACAGTGCCTCACGCCTATAATTCCAGCATTTTAGGAGCCGAGGTAGGTGGATCACCTGAGATCAGGAGTGCAAGACCAGTCTGGCCAACATGGTAAAACCCTGTCTCTACTAAAAATACAACAACAACAACAAAATTAGTTGGGTGTGGTGGTACATGCCTGTAATCCCAGCTACTCAGCAGGCTGAGGTAGGAGAATCGCTTGAACCTGAGAGGTGGAGGTTGCATTGAGCTGAGATCACACCACTGCACTCCAGCCTGGGTGACAGAGTATGACTCCATCTCGAAAAAAAAAAGGAAATCTGAATAAAATATGGACTTCACTTAATAAGGTATCAGTATTGGTTTGTTAATTGTGACAACTGTACAATACTAGTAGAAGATGTTAATAACGGGAAATTAGGTGTGGAAACTGTTACTATCTTACTAATTTTTCTGTAAACATAAAACTTCTAAAATAAGCTTTAAAATATCAATATAAGGTACTAAATGTCAAGACAGAATGCGATTGATTCATTCATCCAACAAGTATTTCTTGAGTACATACAGTGTGCTAGACAGTTTTCTTGGGACTAGGGGTGCAGCAATGAACAAAAGGTAGAAAGATCCTTGCCTTTGATGAGTTTGCACAAGATAAATGCCAAGCTTTGCAGAACTGATTTATGTTTCCCATCACAACTTCCTCTCTTAGGAAGGAAGTCCTAGTGGCACTCCAGTGACAATGTGACCTCATTACTTCTTGTTAAATAAGGGACAAACATGAGCCAGGCCATAGTTTAGCAGTGAGAGGTGAATAAAAAGAGACTTTGAGTAAGAAAGGATAAGTCCTGGGACAGCTGGGAGCCAGCTGGCACAGCCAGTGTTACGTAAAGCCTCCCACACCCTGGAAGACAGCACAGCCCCCAGAGCCTATATATACCCAGGGAGCACTTGCCAGTCACAGAATGTGACCAGAGGAATGTCTCTTCCAATCGCTGGTCTAATCCCCTTCACTTTATAGGAAAAGAAACTGAGATCTCATAGTCACAGGGGTATCTCTGAATCAACTTTTTAATTTTCACTCCTCTGAGGCTGCAGACATTTATTCTCCTGCTAGACATTATCAAAAATGGAAAGGCTAGACAAATATACTTGCTTAGCATAAGATGTGAACAACAGAAAAGAATTAGAATAACTAGATATAGAATAAACATCAATGTGGGTTTAATAATATAGGTGATAAGAGTTCCCAAGCTGCTTCTGCTCTATAATCAATCATAGAAACTTAAAGGATACCGCAGGATAAACGTACACTTTCTAAAAGTGAACAAACTCACTTTAAGGCAGGGGTTCCCAACTCCCCAACCACAGGTGGGTACCGGTCTGTGGCCTGTTAGCAACTGGGCAGCACAGCAGGAGGTGAGCAGTGGATGGGCCAGTGAGCATTACCACCTCCTGTCAGATCAGCAGTGGCATTAGATTCTCACAGGAGCTTGAACCCTGTTGTAAACTGCACATGCGAGGGATCTAGGTTGCGCATTTTTTTTAAGAATCTAATGCCTGATAATCTGAGGTAGAACAGTTTCATCTCAAAACCATCCTCCCCCCACCAACCAACCCCGTGGAAAAATTGTCACCCATGGAACCAGTTCCTGGTGCCAAAAAGGTTGGGGACAGTTGCTTTAAGGCCACCATAATCGAAATAAAACCAACTTGCTATGCATTACATTGACCAAGTAAAAATTTACAGGGGAGCTTAAATGGCATAGAGGATAGAACAGGACTGATACTCCTTTAAAAGGTAAAAAAGAAGTAAAAAAGACCAACAACACACATATAAAAACTTCAGAGGCAGAGTCATACCTAGGTAACAACAGGACAGAGACAGAGCCTATATAAACTAAGAATTTTATCTATGTAAGCACAAGCCAAATCCCATCAGTAACTATGTCATCCTTGAGAAACTCGTTTAGGCCATCAGCAGCATCCTGAAGCCTGAGGATGCCACCCCGGTATCAGTTTTAGAGGCAGCTTATTTCCCTAACAATGCCAGCCCATTCTGCACAAAGTCAGAAATGTGGCCGTGCAGCAGGCCCAGGGAAAAATTACTTTTGAAATTGAGTTTTCAATCTTTTGTTAGGGATTTTAAATAACCACAGGACAGAAAATGCTTCCCTTTTTTTTTTTTTTTTTTTTTTTTTCAGGGGAATACAGTAGGCATATTAAAGGTGGATTTTCATGAAAAGATAATGAAAGAAGAATGAAAGATTAGAAGGATTAGCTTAACCTCTAACACTGAGCACCCTGGACTGCACATTAGAATCACCTGGAGAGCTTTTAAAAATTCTAATGCCCTGGCCCCAGCCCAGACCGATTATATGAAAATCTCTGGGGTGGGACCCAGGCATGAGTATTTTTAAAGCTCTCCAGGTAGTTCCAGTGTGCAGCCCAGACAGGAATCCACTGCTGTACAGGGAGTTTGTCTAAATTTTGAATACCAAATACTTCCCATTAAAGCAGGATAAAATCAGGCACAGTGGCTCATGCCTATAATCCCCACATTTGGGGAGGCCCAGGTGGGAGGATTATATGAGGTGAGGAGTTTGAGACCAGCCTGGACAAACAGTGAAACTATTTCTCTACAAAAAATTTAAAAATGAGCCAGGCATAGTGGTGCACCTGTAGTCCCGCTACTCAGGAGGGTGAGGTGGGAGGATCTCTTGAGCACAGGAGTTTGAGGCTGCAGTGAGCGCTGATTGTGCCACTACACTCCAGCCTGGATGACAGAGTGAGAATAAGCCTCTAAAAAAAATAAATAAATAAAAATATAATAAGATTAAAATAAATTAAAAAATAATGAGGCCAGGCCTCACACCTGTAATCCCAGCACTTTGGGAGGCCAAGGCAGGTGGATCACCTGAGGTCCGGAGTTCGAGACCAGCCTTGCCAACATAGTGAAACTCATCTCTACTAAAAATACAAAATTAGCCGGGTGTGGTGGCACACACCTGTAGTCCCAGCTACTCAGGATGCTGAGGAACAAGAATCGCTTGAACCTGGGAGACAGGGGTAGGAGTGAGCTGAGATAGCGCCATTGCACCCCAGCCTGGGAGACAAGAGCGAAACTTCATCTCAAATAAAATAAAACAAAATATTTTAAAAAATAATAAAGCAGGATTAACCAGGCATCCTAGGAGTACAATTATCCTACAATATCACTCAATTGAATACAAAACTCTGTCATTTTAACAATTTGTCTTTTTAAGTCAAATATACCTAGATTTGACTCTCTTCAGATATTTCCAAAACAGAGTCAATTACCTCTTAAATTCAGATATTTGTCTTTAATATACTTATGGTGAGCATGAACTACAAACTAGCTAAGAATGAGAGTCTCAACCCCACTCTTTCACTCTCCTTGGTTGGCCTTACCAAAAAGAAAAAATATAATAAAGACAGAGTAACTTCTCTTAAATGTTCCAAAACAAAATAATTAAGATGAATCTGGGTAAACAATCATGAAACTCAGTGAGGTATTTCCTTTATTTTTAATGGTTACAGACTCAGGGTCTGTCATGGAAATAGCTGCATAGTTTTGACTCTGCCTAATCACTCAGTGAAATTACATCACAGGAGGGTGCCTGTGCCTTGTGGGGGCTCTGCATAGCATGTACCCCTTTGGCCATTTTGGACCTGCCTGCTAAGCTGTGAAGTGGCAGGTTTTTTCCAGTGTACAGACTCTTCCTAATTATATAGCATCATGACAATTTGTGCAGCCTAATTAGGGGAGGTTATCCAACCCTGATTGAGGACACTCAATAAACAATAATGAAAAAGACAGCTTTAATTGTCCTGAGGCTTGAAATTTCTCCGACGGAAAATATCAGGGGCACTGGCTAGATGACTGGATTTCTAAGAAAAGGGTAATTCTCTCTACCAGGGAAGGGAGTAAATCTTGAAAGCAGCCATGAAAATAAACATCAAAAACCTTCCAACCCTCAAATGTTATTTGGTCTCTTTCCCTCCAGAAGACATTCAGGTAGTAAAGGGAATGAAATCAACACTCTTTAGTTGCCTGATAGAAATACTAAGTCATTCCAATCAGGAAGAGAGTTGTAATTAAGACTACTACACTAGCTGACTTCCAGGTGATGGTGGTGTATTTGTTTCTCAGTATAAAATGGCATGGGAATACTTTTCAACAATAAAAAGAAAGGAAGTACTCTTCTACAATGCCTCACGGATGAACCTCAAATACATTCTGTGCAGCGAAGGAAGCCCCACAAAGTATAATTCCATCTATAAGAAACGACTGCTAAGGCAAATCTATAGAGACAGGAAATCGGTTGGTGTTTGCCTAGGACTAGGAGTGGGAGAAGAGATTGACAATGGCGAGGAGGGATCCTTTTGGGGAGGATGAACCTGTTCTGAAATTGGCTTGCGGTGATGGTTGTACAGCTCTGCAAATTTACTACACATCATTGAATTGTACACTCAAAATCGACGGATTTTATGGCATGTAAATTGTAACTAAATAAGGCTATTTGAAAAAAGTTGATATTGTACCAGGAAGTTAGCGTCTAGGCCTGGGTCTGGTTCTTCGGCTGCCATGCAGGTTGCCTGTCACTAACACTCCTCAAGAATTCTGCTCCGTCTCCATTTCCATTTGTAAAACGTTAGCAGGATGGTGCGGGGAGAAGAACCCATTATCAAATCTGAGATTCTGTGTAGTCACAAGACACCAAGTCTGGGAATTTGGAAAGGTAATCAGGCGTAAATTCTTCCTGAGGTGAAAAAGAAGCAAAGGTACCGGCTGTCGGGGTCTGGGCCACCTCACACGCGTGGCTTTAGGCAGGAGCGCAAATGGAACCACCGGGGAAAGTAGGACTCCAGCAGAAACGAAGGCGCAAGGCCGAATCCCTAAGGTCCAACTAGCAGTCAGTTGACAGGGTTTCTAACGAAAACGCGGCATGCGTTTACCAAACCTAGGGCAGAAGTAGGAACTCCGTTTCCACGAGAGCACCAAGTTGGGAAGTTTGGTTCTCAGGCCGCGTGGATTTGGCAGCTATCAGAAGCCCCAGGCCTCGGGGGGTAGGGGTGGGAA
>NW_016812332.1:3704783-3732731 GCF_001698545.2 Rhinopithecus bieti | reverse complement strand
GTGCGTAGCTGCCGCCGCTGCCTCAGCAGCCCTGGTCCCCGCAGAGCTGGGCTGGCAAGGCCGCTGCTCCCGCCGTCGGGGCCGCCGGCCTTCCGCACTCGTTGAGACGCCGGCGCGGGAACCTTCGTGCCCCCTCTAGGGACCGGCGCCGCGTCCAGGTGGCCAAGCCCGCGCTGCTGGAGGAGGCGCCTCCGCGCCGGCCTCACCCCGGGGCGGCAGGGGGCGAAGGCGGAGCTGAAAGGTCGCCGCCGGGCCCCAGGGGATCCGCTCCCGCGCCCTCCCGCTCCCCCCCGCGCCCCCCGCATAGTGCTCATGCGCGCGGCCCAGCCTTTATAGCGGCCGCGGGGGCTGTGGCTTCCGCACTCGGGCGCAGCCGGGTGGATCTCGTACAGGTGCGGAGCCCCGGGCGGCGGGCGCGGGTGAGAGGGATCCCTGACGCCTCTGTCCCTGTTTCTTTGTCGCTCCTACCCTGTCTTCGCACTGGCGCCCCCGCCTCCCCGCGGTGCGGGGTTGCACACCGATCCTGGGCTTGGTTCGATTTGCCGCCGAGGCGCCTCCTCCAGACCTAGAGGGGCACTGGCCTGAAGCAGCGGGTCGTCGGTGTCTTCTCTCCTCTGCGCCGCGCCCGGGGGTCCGAGGGGTGCGGGGCTCTGAGGTGACGCGCGGGGCCTCCCGCAACCTGGCCTTACCTGCATTCTCCCTCTCTCCCAGGTCTAAGCAGCCTCCCAGTCACCATGTCCGCAGCCTGGATCCCGGCTCTCAGCCTCGGTGGGTGCGCGCCCCTGACGACCCCGGCCCCTTGCTCCGCTGGGTGGAGGCTGGAGCCAGCCCTCGCGCTTTTCTCTTCGCAGGTGTGTGTCTGCTGCTGCTGCCGGGGCCCGCGGGCAGCGAGGGAGCCGGTGAGTCGGGGAGCTGGGGTGCGTCCAGGCGGTCGCAGGGGCTGAGCCCCGCGGGTACAAACGGGACTCAGATCCAGCCTCCTGGGCCTCGGCCAGAGAGCCCGAGATGGAAGGCGCGGAGGTTGGAGCCGCCGCGTGGCGCGCCCGCGTTAACCCCTGCAGCCGATCTGCTCTTGCTCACCTGTTTCTCCCATGGTAGGGGGCCTCTGGGGTCCGGTGGGGGGACGTTCTCCTAGAGCATTAGGAAGAACGCCTCCTCCAGTCCCACCCACAGCTCCAGACCCCGGGCCCGCTGTGCGCCGGCAGCAGGAGGTCAAGGAAGGAGGACTCCTTGAGTCTCACCGAGGGGCGCACCCGTCCCGGGCTCCGCTGCGTTTGGGGTGGAGGAGAAGCCGCCCAGACCCGACTTGAGGTTGCAGTAGCCAAGAGAGAGGGAGGCGAACGTCGCTGTCCCACCTTGTTTGACTCGCTAGCTATGTTTCTAGGTGTAACCCCTATAATCAGAAGCACTTGCGGTCTCATTCTACACGTGAGAGTCTAAAAAGTTTGTACCACGTGTGGAGGTCCGGGTATGGGTGTGTGGTTTGGTGTATTTTCTACAGTGTAAAAGGCAACTCTTTTCTAAGAGCTACCGTTTGTTTTCCTTGAAAGTAGGAATGAGGGTAAGTATCCCACATGGCTGTATTTTTCCCGCTCCACTTAACAAAAGTCAGTGTTCGCAACTAAAGGCGGTCGGTCTCGGCACGGGATTCTGATGCCGCCCCCACCTCAGCGGAAAACGGGAGGAATGATTAAGGCTGTTTGATGATAGGTATGAGGCTGTTTGGGGGTAAGGATTTTAACCTCTCAGCTCTCCAGACTGTTTCAGAACTAAGAAATGGGCATTGCGCCTGCATCCTTCCTTCTCTTCCCTGGAATGTAAAGCCCAGGGTACCTGTCACCACAAAGGGCACAGAGGAGGGTGTTTGTCACATGCAAGGTATTCAGTTGGACAGTATGACCAGAAAGTATTCCTCTGCCTTGGAAAAAAGGTTTTTGAAATTAATACATGTTTTAGAAAGGTTTGGATAACTACAGTTTCCCATGTTTGAAAAATAGCATTTAATAACATTAATCTCAATTTAGTATCGACAGTAAATTCACAAATTAACGTGTTGTATTATGTTGTTACTTGATGCCAAGAGCTTGTCTCTTCCTAGCATCATTTATAGTAAAAACTTTGATTCTTTGTTAGGTTGACTGTGTAAAACTTGAGAATATTAACAGTGCTTTCTAAAAATGCATTCACTCCTTGATAAATCTCTTTGGACAGATCTGGAGCAGAAATAATCAGGTTCAATTAAGATAAAAATGCTCTATTCTGAAGGGATTCACTTTTCTGTTTTCTGTCCTTCAGGAGTTGTAGAATGTTGTTTGGGCAAATTAACCCCACGGCTTTAATTTTCTCATCTATAAAATGAACAATCGAGTTAAATAACTTTCTGTGAATCTAAACATCTTTTTGTTGGTTTCCTTAATGTGTGATTTTAAGGATCTGCATTTGTAGGCTAAGATAAATGGTCCTATGCAGGAAAGGATGGCTTTGATTTGTGCACATGTCTATGAAAATGTTCCACAAAAGCTCGATCCAGATTTACTATTTTTACCTCAAGCAACTATGTACACAGTGTCATCAAAGTTGAGATTAAAAAAATTTTTTTTTCCTTCTCGAGACAAGATCTTATTCTGTCACCCAGGATGGAGTGCAGTGATGCAATCATAGCTCACTGTAAGCTTGAACTCCTGGGCTCAAGCAATCCTCCCACCTCAGCCTCTCAGTAGCTGAGAGTACAGGCATGCACCACCATGTGTGGCCATTTAAAAAAAATTTTTTTTTTTTTTTTTAGAAGAGATGAGGTCTCGCTATGTTGTCCAGGTTGGTCTTGAGCTCCTGGACTCAAGCAGATCCTCTTGTCTTGGCCTGCTAAAGTGCTGGGATTATAGGCATGAGTCACAAAGCCCAGCCAAGATTTTTTGTATTTCTATAATTAATAAGTATTAAATGGCCTTTATTTTCTACTTCAGATATAGTTCCAATTATGTATTTCCAATCTGATTAAGAACTGAAAAGCCAGGCACAGTGGCACACCTGTAATCCCAGCTACTAAGGTAGAGATGGATCACTTGAGCTTGGGAATTTGAGCCTAGCTTGGGCAACTTGGCGAGTCCCCATTTCAAAAACAAAAACAAAATAAAAACCCAGAACTTTCACATTAGACTTTTACAGTGGCTGGGGACTATATTAAATTGGAAAACAACCTTGTGGTTTGCCAAAATCCAGAATGGTATGGAATGATATATAAGTCAATATTCATAACTAGAAGAGTAGAAATTAGGGAAGTAAAACTTAAATCTCACACGGTAGTCTCCCCACCACTATGCCCCAAGAAGTCCTAAGAATGCTTACAATATTATCTCCTTTCTCTTCAGCTCCCATTGCTATCACATGTTTTACCAGAGGCTTGGACATCAGGAAAGAGAAAGCAGATGTCCTCTGCCCAGGGGGCTGCCCTCTTGATGAATTCTCTGTGTATGGGAACATAGTATATGCTTCTGTATCGAGCATATGTGGGGCTGCTGTCCACAGGTAAGCCCAAACACACCAGGGTGGGAGAGAAATGCAAACATGATTATTTCCTTTCCTGCTTTAGCCATCTGGATCCCTTTCTTCCCTGCATTCTTTCTTTTGGTGCCATTGTGGTCACAGAAAATGGATATATTTTCAAGGTTCTCCTGGATATGCTTGAAACACGAAATACACATGGAAAGCTTTCTCACAAAAGGCAAATTGCATTACTTCTTGATGGCTAGATTGCTGTGATTCCAAAACATTCCTAATCATGTGATATGTTACTGAGTTATTACTATGTGCCAGCTATTGTTTTAACTTCCACCACAACTTGACAAGGTAGGTAGAATTTTACTCCAGTTACAGATGAATAAACTGAACTCAGAGTTGTCAAGTATCTTGCCCCAGGTGACTATTGTTAGCAAGTGCCAAGCTATCCTGTAGTAGAATAGCCAGTATAATACTCCTAAAAACATTTCAGTCCAAGGGCATGTAGTTAAAGAGAGTATCTTAGGAAAATTGTTTGGTGCTCTGAATTTCTAAGTTGTAGGTAACGGGATTTTACAAATGTGTTCTTATCAACACTTAGGAAGTTCGACAGCACAAAACAATTTTTTCCAGGCAAATTTTGTTCTTGTGTAAGCAAGTTTTTAAAAGGCTAGCAGCAGCTGGGAGTGGTGGCTCATGCCTGTAATCCCACCACTTTGGGAGGCTGAGGCAGGCAGATCACTTGAGGTCAGGAATTCAAGACCTAGATAACATAGCGAAACCCTATCCCTGCTAAAAATACAAAAATTAGCCAGGCGTGGTGACGCACGCCTGTAAATCCCAGCTACTTGGGAGGCTGAGGCAGGAGAATCGCAGCCCGGGAGGTGGAGGTTGCAGTGAACCGAGATCACGCCACTGTACTCCAGCCTGGGCTACAGAGCGAGACTCCATCAGACAAATAAATAAATAAATAAACAAAATAAGCAGAATCTTTAGATGACTTCCCTGATAAGCTATTTTCTTGATTAATCAAAGCAATAGATACAACATGGCACTATAAGTCAGTGGGATGCCCTGAAAAAAGTGTGGATAGCATCTCAGCTGCTATTCTTGTGTTGCAGGGGAGTAATCAGCAACTCAGGGGGACCTGTACGAGTCTACAGCCTACCTGGCCGAGAAAACTATTCCTCAGTAGATGCCAATGGCATCCAGTCTCAAATGCTTTCTAGATGGTCTGCTTCTTTCACAGTAACTAGTAGGTATAATTACTATTCTCATTCTGTAATATTCGCCCACACCCCAAAAGTTTTCTGCTTTTTTTAGCTCAGCCTCTTTAACCTTGATGGAAAAACCTGTGATCAAGACTGAAGCTGACCTATAGAGGTAAACTGTAGGTTAGACTGAGGGGTCAAGTACCCACTGAAGCCAAATATCGGTGAATAGAAGACAATCTTACTGGCAGATGATGGCAATAGAAACTTGAATTATCTGCTGTCAGAATGCCCGGACACTTACCAAGGAACTGAAAAACTACTAAATTCATTTTTGATGATCCTTTGAAGATATAATGGATAAGCATTTTGGTTCTCTGAAACTAGCATGCAGTAGGATGTTTATAACTACAATCACCATTACCCTATTACATTTGTCATCGTAGAGAGCCCTAAATTAGGTTCATAATACTTTGGTAAAGAAGGAAAAGGAAAAAAATAAGCTTATTTTTATTTTAACAGAAGGCAAAAGTAGTACACAGGAGGCCACAGGACAAGCCGTGTCCACAGCAAATCCACCAACAGGTATGAACTATGAAACCTATCTCCTAGTTGCCAGCACAGCATTTGGAAGTTATGAATAAATGTGTTGTTGGTAGAAGCTTTGCTTAAAGAAATTTGGTATTAAAGAGAAACAAAGCAAATGTCTTAAGTTTACTGGTATATTACATATAGAAACATTCAATTTTATGTGTATATTTTAAAGACAGGGGCTCCCTCTATTGCTCAGGCTGCAGTGCAGTGGTGCAATCATATAGCTCACTGCAGCCTTAAACTCCTAGACTCAAGCAACCTTCTCACCTTGGCCTCCTGAGTAGGTGGTACTACAGGCACATGCCACTACACCCAGCTACTTTTTTTACTTTTTTGTAGAGACAGAGGACTAGCTATGATGCCCAGGCTGGTTTGAACTCCTGACCTCATGCAATCCGCCCACTTCAGCCTCCCAAAGTTCAGGGATTACAGGCATGAGCCACTGCACCCAGGCTAATAATTCTCTTAAAGTCCTATTTACTCCCAGATTTGATAAACCACGCCTAAGAACTGGTCAAATACCATGAACTTCCAGTTCCGTTTGTTTCATTAAATTCCTTTAATTACTGCACTATCATGTGAATAAGGAATGTGTGTCTATTATAAGAAATAGGGCCGGGCGCGGTGGCTCACGCCTGTAATCCCAGCACTTTGGGAGGCCGAGGCGGGCAGATCACGAGGTCAGGAAATCGAGACCATCCTGGCTAACACGGTGAAACCCCATCTCTGCTAAAAATACAAAAAATTAGCTGGGCGAGGTGGCGGGTGCCTGTAGTCCCAGCTACTCGGGAGGCTGAGACAGGAGAATGGCGTGAACCCGGGAGGCGGAGCTTGCAGTGAACCGAGATCGCGCCATTGCACTCCAGCCTGGGCGATGAGCAAGACTCCATCTCAAAAAAAAAAAAAAAAGAAAAGAAAGAAATAGCCAGGGAACCCTTTTTGTATGACTATGGCAGTTTTAAAGTCAAAGATATTAAGAACATTAGGATCTAATGTTGAGTTCCTGCGTCACCTGTGGGTTTGGGGTATCAAAGTCCTGGATTAGAGGCATATCAAATATGTAGGCCTACATACTGATTTGTTTATTTATTGAGTCATTGCTTTCCCTAGTCCAGAAAATCCTGAGGAAATTAATTTTTTTAAAAAAGTCCTTTCGCGAATGGCACTCTGTTGTTATGAGCTTTTCCCCATGTGGGTTTCTTGCTATGTAACTGTCTTCCTTTTGTTAATGCCAAGTGCATCTTTTATTTCAGGTAAACGACTAAAGAAAACACCTGAGAAGAAAACTGGCAATAAAGGTAAGAATCAAGATCTCCATTTGGGAAGGCAGCATTTTCCCTCCCTCCTCCTGAGACTGCTAACAAGGGGACTGGTTTGGTTGTTCGCAGATTGTAAAGCAGACATTGCATTTCTGATTGATGGAAGCTTTAATATTGGGCAGCGCCGATTTAATTTACAGAAGAATTTTGTTGGAAAAGTGGCTCTAATGTTGGGAATTGGAACAGAAGGACCACATGTGGGCCTTGTTCAAGCCAGGTACCAACCTTGTTAAAATGGGAGATTTTTTAAAAATTATGTATTTATTTTGTAATTGACACATAATAATTATATATACTTATGGGGTACATAGTAATGGTTTCATACATACAATGTATAGTGATCAAATCAGAGCAATTAGCATATCCATCACCTCAAACATTGATCACTTCTTTGTGTTGGATACATTCAAAATCAAATGAGGCTGGGTGCAGTGGCTCATGCCTGTAATCTCAGCACATTGGAGGCCAAGGTGGGTGTGTGGATCACCTGAGGTCAGGAGTTTGAAACCAGCCTGGCCAACATGTGAAACCCAGTCTCTACTAAAAATACAAAAATTACCCAGACGTGGTGGCATGCGCCTGTAATGCTAGCTACTTGGGAGGCTGAGGCAGGAGAATCACTTGAACTTGGGAGGCAGAGGTTGCAGTGAGCTAAGATTGCACCACTGCACTCCAACCTGGGCAACACAGAGTCTATGTCTCAAAAATAAATAAATAAAATGAGAGGAGATTTCAATGATGTCTTGAATGATGACAAATGATCAGTCCTTTTAGTGGGTACATGTCAGTTCAGTATAAACATTTTGAGTTATGGACACACTGGATTCCTAAACTGTAAGTTCAGGATCTAAGACTGCCTGGGCAGACTGAGTAGTTCTGAGTGCCTTCTTTTTGGAATAAAAGAATTTAGAAAACTGTGTGCTATCTATATAAGAACAAGAAGGTAGATTGGAGAGTCATGTTGCTTACAGAAGTCACCTCTGCTTATCTACTCTGCTCAATTCCTAATTTCTCTTTTCTGAAGGAAGAAGCAGTGATATGTCTATTCCACCTCCCTATTCTGTTATGCTTTTTAGCTCTTTCCATATTCTCTTGGTTGGTGATCTGAAGCATGACCTTTCTATTTCATTCGTTTAAAAATATTTATTAATTGCTGGCCAGGCACAGTGGCTCACGCCTGTAATCCCAGCACTTTGGGAAGCCGAGGCAGGCAGATCATGAAGTCAGGAGATCGAGACCATCCTGGCTAACATGGTGAAACCCTTTCTCTACTAAAAATACAAAAAAAATTAGCCAGGAGTGCTGGCGGGTGCCTGTAGTCCCAGCTACTCAGGAGGCTGAGGCAGAAGAATGGCATGAACCCGGGAAGTGGGGCTTGCAGTGAGCTGAGATCGCGCCACTGCACTCCAGCCTGGGTGACAGAGCAAGACTCTGTTTCAAACAAACAAACAAAAAATATATATTTAGCTTTTAGAAATAGAATATGCTCATTGTAGAAAGCTTGAAAATACATAAAGCACAAAAAAAAGAAATTCCCTAAATCATATGCCCTAGAGATAATTACCATAAAATGTTTTATTTCCCTTCAGTACTTTTTTTTTTTTTTTTTGAGATGGAGTTTTGCTCTGTCAACAAGGCTGGAATGCATTGGCGTGATCTCTGCTCACTACAACCTCCACCTCCCAGGTTCAAGCGATTCTCCTGCTTCAGCCTCCTGAGTAGCTGGGATTACAGGTGTGCACTACCATGCCTGGCTAATTTTTGTATTTTTAGTAGAGACAAGGTTTCACCATGTTGGCCAGGCTGGTCTCAAACTCCTAACCTTAGGTGATCCACCTGCCTCAGCCTCCCAAAGTACTAGGATTACAGGTGTGAGCTACCATGCCTGGCCCCTTCAGTATTTTAAGGAAATATTTGACTGTATTATTTTTTAAAAGCTCAGACTATAAAAAATGCCTTGCATCCTGTTTTTTTCATCCTTTAGTATTTTGAGCATTTTCTCATATCACAAATATTCATCAAAAATATTTCATAATATTCCTCTGCATAATTATTTAGCCATTCTTTTATTGTTTTTTTACTACATTACACACTACACTGTGATGAACATCCTTATATCATCTTTGTGCCCATCTCTGATTATTTTATCACATTAGATTTCTAGAAGTGAGGTTCTGACATAAAGCCTCTGATATAAATAGTGAAATTGAGCCATGCACAGTGGCTCATGCTTGTAGTGCCAGCTGCTCAGGAGGCTGAGGTGTGAGGATCTCAAGCCCAGGAGTTCAAGGCTGCAGAGAGCTATGATGGCACCACTACACTCCAGCCTGGACAACAGAGCAAGACCCCATCTCTAAAAAAACAAATAAATAAATAGCAAATTTGCTTCCTAGAAAGGTGAACTAGTTTAAACTACTATCAGCAGTGTATAAGGGTGTATAAACAATGCTATTACAAATATTAATTTGCATTTCATCTGTGTTATTTTTTACAAGTGGCTCTGCTCTTAGTTTAGATAGAATTTTTTTGGCGTGAGAAGAAAATTTAACTCTTTTTATATAATTTAACCATTTGTCTCTCACCCTTAAAAAAATGGGTTCCTTGTTTCATTGACTTATGGTATCATATTTATACCTGAGTTTGAGCAAGTCTATTTCTTTGATTCTTATGCTAATCCTTACATATTTTTTCTACACTTCTTTAATTATCATAGTTTTCTTGCACATTTTAACATCCCATGAGGCAAATTCCCCTGCAATACTTTTTGTCTGATACTTTTTTCTGACTATTTTGACCCAATTCTTTTTGAAGATGAATGCTTCATTACCTTGTAGACTCATACAAAGACTAGCTTCTTGTAACTTCCTGGTTTGTAGTTTTTCTGTTTCAGAAAGACTATTAGAATAGATAAACCCTGTCAAGTTAAAGGACAGAACATATCATTAAGGATACAAAAATGAGACTAGTTTCCTAAGTCATAATCTGGATAGTTGAAAAGTGACCACAAGTGAAAAGGTTTTCAACCCATGAAATCTGATTTTATGACCCAATATACCATCAGGTATGTGTGCAGAAATGCAGTCAGTGTTATACTTCTCCCTGAAAAAATCTTGAATAAAATAGCTACTGATAATGCTAAGATCTTAAAATTTTGCACTATGAAATACTGACTCATCTGGAATCTAAACACAACAGATTGTGCTTTGGTTGTTTATACTCAATACAGTCTCTGATGAACACAGAGTAGTTATATAAAAGTGAGCTGAAATTCCTTTAATATTAAATATAGGAAAATGAGATGGCTAAACTCTTACAATACACATAATTTTAAGGTCCACAAATGTCACTGTCATCATAAGAAAAACTCAATATTGTAACTTTATAATTCATTTCACCTTTTTCCCTTTAAAAAAAATGCTGACCATCACATCAATGAAATTGTTTCTCCTAAACAGAGAGACCTGGGTTAATAGATCCACACTACTTAGAGCCTCTGGGTCCCATGATGGAACAGACCCTAGTTTCACACCCAGCCACTTCCTAATTTAGTTTAGCTACCTGGTGCCCAATTCTGCGGACTTCTGTTAAACCCAAGGCTCTGAGCCAAACCTGATTTCAAGTTCTTCGTATAGTTTAGGCGTGGACTTTGGAACCAGACAACCTGAACTTAAAATGCAGCTGTGCAACTTAAATGCATCAGGCAAACTCCCTAAATGCTCTGAGCCTCAGTTTCTTCATTTACGTAATTGGGATAATTCCAACCTTATAGAGCTATGATGAAATGAGGTTATACATGTGTTACGCTTTTGACTTATTACCCAGAATATAATAAATCCTCAATATGGCAATTCTTTGTTACACCTCTGAAATATCCCCAATAATTCAAGTAAGGATGCAGTGCTTTAGTTGACTATGTACTGTGGAATTAAGAAAGAAACTTGTGTGTTGTCTGGTTTTAAAACTGTTTTTTAAGGCATGTAATGTTGCTTATTTTACCTTTTTAATTCTCCCTGAATAACATTTTCTTTCTTCCACTTAGTGAACATCCCAAAATAGAATTTTACTTGAAAAACTTTACATCAGCCAAAGATGTTTTGTTTGCCATAAAGGAAGTAGGTTTCAGAGGGGGTAATTCCAATACAGGTAAGTAGACTTCAATACCTGGGAAGTAATATAGGAGAGGGTTATCAGTGATCAGACATGTAAAACAGTATTATGCTATTTTATACGAGCAGATGTGAAATCCTCCTGGAACTGAAATCTTGGCTAGGTCTGCATTTGATCATCTGAGATAAATTTTCAATGTATAAGGGAAGTATACCAAAGTGTGTTGATATTTCTTATTTTTAAAAATATAAAGCATGGTGATTTAGAATTCTCATATGTTGGACTGGCTAGATATATAACATTGGAGAAGTATCTCTTTTAATGCTAAAAAGAAGTGAAGATCAACAGACTTATCTAATGAATGCAGACTTGGCAGAAAGAATGAGAGTAGCACTACTGTTGACTCTGAAGAGAGACTTCTTAGAGGCACTAATCAGTCACCAAAGGGCTACATAGAGAGCACGTGCACAGAAGTGGGAATCAGTTTTGTGTTTCTAACTGGCAATTGATGTGGGATAAGCAAATGTGAGGCTTCTAGGAGGTAGAGGGGGAAATAATATGGTTTGTGAAGAGAAAAAAATAGACCTGGTAGATAATTAAACTTTTCCAGCTGATGCATCTGTTATAGAACTGGGTTCTATATAATTCTTTTTTGTGTGTGCCCCGCCCCCCTGCCAGTTCTATGTATAATTTTTAAACTTTGCAGCATCAAATGCTACAGGGAAACAGAAATGTGGTTTGAGCAGTGGTAAATGCTACTTGTTTGCTTCTTTTTCAAATTTAGGAAAAGCCTTGAAGCATACTGCTCAGAAATTCTTCACAGTAGATGCTGGAGTAAGAAAAGGGATCCCCAAAGTGGTGGTGGTATTTATTGATGGTTGGCCTTCTGATGACATCGAGGAAGCAGGCATTGTGGCCAGAGAGTTTGGTGTCAATGTATTTATAGTTTCTGTGGCCAAGCCTATTCCTGAAGAACTGGGGATGGTTCAGGATGTTACATTTGTTGACAAGGTAAAGTGGTGAGGGTCATCTTCTGTTACAGTGATAGGTATTCCATTTTGGACCTCTAAGTGCAGTGCTGACTGCCTGTTATCTAGATTAACTTGTAACATTCAGGATTTTCCACAGGTTTTAAGAAGAAACAACTTTTGATCCTTTTGGATATCTTTTATGTGTCTCCCCCATTAGGCTGTCTGTCGGAATAATGGCTTCTTCTCTTACCACATGCCCAACTGGTTTGGCACCACAAAATACGTAAAGCCTCTGGTACAGAAGCTGTGCACTCATGAACAAATGATGTGCAGCAAGACCTGTTATAACTCAGTGAACATTGCCTTTCTAATTGATGGCTCCAGCAGTGTTGGAGATAGCAATTTCCGCCTCATGCTTGAGTTTGTTTCCAACATAGCCAAGACTTTTGAAATCTCGGACATTGGTGCCAAGATAGCTGCTGTACAGTTTACTTATGATCAGCGCACGGAGTTCAGTTTCACTGACTATAGCACCAAAGAGGATGTCCTAGCTGTTATCAGAAACATCCGCTATATGAGTGGTGGAACAGCTACTGGTGATGCCATTTCCTTTACTGTTAGAAATGTGTTTGGCCTTATAAGGGAGAGCCCCAACAAGAACTTCCTAGTAATTGTCACAGATGGGCAGTCCTATGATGATGTCCAAGGCCCTGCAGCTGCTGCACATGATGCAGGTAAGGTCCTTGTTCTTTATAGGAGAAGGGAACAGAAAAAAAATGGTTCAGTGAATTTTAGGAGTAAATAAAAATTTAAGCATTTCATTGAACAAACACCTGCAGCTTTACCCAATATTAACTGTCAAAGCAGCCCTACTAATCTCATTCTACAGATAAGGAAACAAACTTCCTGGAAATGACACATCTAGTAAGTGGCAAGGCCAAGATCCAAACCCAGGCATTCTGGCTCCAGAGTCCACATTCCTAACCACTGTATTGTTGGGAGAATTGTCATGAGAACCATGTCACGTTAAGGAAATGTTACAGGTGCTCACATTTAGCTTAAACTTGGACTATATCTCCAGATAGCCAGCTTATAACCTACCATGAATCTGCCATTCGGTAATTTATCCTAACCTTCTTGTGTATGAAACAGGTTGTTGCTCTGTCACTAGGCTGGAGTGCAGTGGCATGATCAGAGCTCACTACAACCTCCAACTATTGGGCTCAAGCAATAATCCTGTGTCAGCCTTCCACGTAGCTAGGATGACAGGCATATGCCACTGCGCCTGGCTAATTTTTAATTTTTTTTTTGTAAAGACGGGGGTCTCACTTTGTTCCCCAGGCTGGTCTCAAACTCCTGGGCTCAAGCATTCCTCACACCTCGGCCTCCCAAAGTGCTGCGATTACAGGCATAAGCCACCGCACCCAAGCCTAACTTTTATTTTAGTCAAGTTTTGTCTGGCATGAGTTTCCTGAGATAAGGTCTCCTATAGTCTTTACCTATCCCCCCTTGGCCACGTGCAGTGGCTGACACCTATAATTCCAGCACTTTGGGAGGCTGGGGTGGGCAGATCACCTGAGGTCAGGAGTTCAAGACCAGCTGGGCCAACATGGTAAAAACCAGTCTCTACTAAAAATACAAAAATTAGCCGGGTGTGGTAACATACACCTGTAATCCCAGCTACTCAGGAGGCTGAGGCATGAGTCACTTGAACCCAGAAGGCTGAGGTTGCAGTGAGCTGAGATCGTGCCATGGCATTCCAGCCTGGGTGACAGAGTGAGACTCTGTCTCAAAAAGAAAAAAAAACCTTCCTTTTTTCTTCCCCTTAAGATAATAAAAACACACTCTGGTGTTATAAAAGGGTATAAGAAGGGTTTCTTTTTCTTTCTTCCTCACCCCAGCCTTAATATTACTTTTGGCACAGGCCTCGTTCCTGAGGACATTAACATAATGTGTTAGAGATCAAATAGACAAACAAAAAGCTAAGATTCCCTTTCTGAGGATATAACTGAGTGACAGGAGGAAAGAATCAATGGACTTGCTGTTTTTATACTCTTCTGTACCTCCTTTTCCCTACTTAATTCCTAATGACATAACCTTTTTCCTTTCTACACATTAGTACCTCTGCCAATGTACTTACCTATTTTTACAGATACTGATGAAAGATTATTCTTAAGACAGAGAAGATATGCAACTTAAGTTCCACATCTAGCTTATAAAAAGTTTTTTTTTTAAGATGGAGTCTCGCTTTGTCGCCCAGGCTGGAGTGCAGTGGTGCGATCTCGGCTCACTGCAATCTCTGCCTCCCGGGTTCACGCCATTCTCCTGTCTCAGCCTCCGAGTAGCTGGGACTACAGGCACCCGCCACCACGCCCGGATAATTTTTTGTATTTTTAGTAGAGACGGGGTTTCACTGTGTTAGCCAGGATGGTCTCGATCTCCTGACCTCATGATCTGCCCACATCGGCCTCCCAAAGTGCTGGGATTACAGGCATGAGCCACCGCGCGTGGCATAAAAAGTATTTTTTATACATCAGCAACTAATCTGTGAAGTAAAGACCTGATTACTATCATATTCCTTAATACTTAGCTTACTGAACTTAACAGGATTGTATTCAGGCTATAAAGTGATTAGGTTGATTAAACTTCAGAAGGCTGGACTACACCAAAATTGATTCATGAAAATTATCCCTTAGTGATATTGAAAGTTGCAAAGGCCAGAAAATAGGGTAGGATTTTAGGGTTAGATCACAACTGTTTTTATTTTCAGGGTCTTGCTCTGTCGCCCAGCCTGGAGTACAGTGGTGTGATTGTTTTATTTTTTTAAACTGTAATTATATGCTGGGCTTGAGCTAAACAATCTGAACTAGAATGTAGAACTGAAAAGAAGTGAGGAAAACTGAGGGGGAGGAAAAAAATATTTTGACTTTTTTTTTTTTTTGCCAGGGAGTAGGAGTCAGGAAAAGGAGACTGGAACAATTGGAAATTGTTCCAAGTAGGTTTTACATCATGTAAACCTGCTGTGTATCTTAGGTGTTTACCACTCTGAGCACTGTATACCACTAGAAGGGGGATGAAGCTTTAGATCCGTAGAGGAAAACTATTACAGAAACCCCAAAAGCTATAAAAAATTGCACCCAGCATTAGATAGATGGTACTCTACACTAAGAATCTGCTAAATGAGGCCTGGTGTGGTGGCTCGTGCCTGTAATCCCAGCACTTTGGGAGGCCAAGGCAGATGGATCGCTTGAGCCCTGGAGTTTGAGATAAGACCAGCCTGAACAACATGGTGAAACCCCATCTCTACAAAAAAACTAAAAAATTAGCTGGGCTTGGTGGCATGCACCTGTAGTCCCAGCTACTCGAGGATGGGGTTGCTGAGGAGGATCATTTGAGCCCAGGAAGTTGAGGCTGCAGTGAGCCTTGATTGTACCACTGCACTCCAGCATGGGCGAAAGAGCCAGACTCTGTCTCCAAAAAAAAAAAAAAAAGATTAAATGAAAACTTCTACAATTGGGATGGGTGTGAATCCAACCAATGTATTATCACCCTAACTGAATGTACAGTTGTACTAAAAGCCTTCTAGTAACTCAAGTGAATGGAAATAGAATACCTCAATGTAACTGGAAGAAATTACTCCAGTTTCATACCGACCCCTCTTGGACAGTACTTACTAGTTTTGCTTTGGGATTATAGGCTGACATTTTCTGATTATTAGTTTGCCAGTATTAAAGATTGAAATGGAAGAGGGTTTGTCATTATCAGAGGACTAGTCACCATTCCTCAAACAACCTTTGAACACTTTTACCTTTTACTTATCCCATCTCTGGTGCCTTTCTTTCTTGCTTTAATGGACTGTGACTCTGCCTCCAGTATACTGTTTGATGCAGGCCAACTTTGGAAAATTTTCACCATCTGCATTTACCGTAGGATTTTTTTTTTTTTTTTTTTTTTTTTTTTTTTTTGAGACGGAGTCTTGCTCTGTCACCCGGGCTGGAGTGCAGTGGCCAGATCTCAGCTCACTGCAACCTCTGTCTCCCGGGTTTACGCCATTCTCCTGCCTCAGCCTCCTAAGTGACTGGGACTACAGGCGCCCGCCACCACGCCCGACTCATTTTTTGTATTTTTTAGTAGAGACAGGGTTTCACCATGTTAGCCAGGATGGTCTCGATCTCCTGACCTCGTGATCCGCCCGCCTCGCCCTCCCAAAGTGCTGGGATTACAGGCTTGAGCCACCGCGCCCGGCCTGCTGTAGGATTTTTGAAAAGATACTGTGGATCAGGTTAAAAGTTTTCTTCTATTCCTAGTTTATTACATGTGTTCTGTCATTAATGGATGTTGAACTTTATCAAATATTTCTTATCAGTGATCATGACTTACCTGTTCATGTGGTGAGTTACAGATGTAGCAGAGTTTCTGGTTTGGACCCCTCTTGTCACAATGACTGTGAAAACTTAATTTGTTCGGGGGATTTAATTGTCCAGAAATTAGTAAGCAGTTTTCGCTGCAACTATGTAACAGTGTATGGAAAACATATAGACATAATTCTATATATTAGGTAGACTTGATTTTTAATTCACTTTAAAATGTTTCCATTGTAGGAATCACTATCTTCTCTGTTGGTGTGGCTTGGGCACCTCTGGATGACCTGAAAGATATGGCTTCTAAACCGAAGGAGTCTCATGCTTTCTTCACAAGAGAGTTCACAGGATTAGAACCGATTGTTTCTGATGTCATCAGAGGCATTTGTAGAGATTTCTTAGAATCCCAGCAATAATGGTAACATTTTGACAACTGAAAGAAAAAGTACAAGGGGATCCAGTGTATAAATTGTATTCTCATAATACTGAAATGCTTTAGCATACTAGAATCAGATACAAAACTATTATATTAAATATGTCGACAGCCATTTAGGCAAATAAGCACTCCTTTAAAGCCACTGCCTTCTGGTTACAATTTACAGTGTACTTTGTTAAAAACACTGCTGAGGCTTCATAATCATGGCCCTTAGAAACTCAGGAAAGAGGAGATAATGTGGATTAAAACCTTAAGAGTTCTAACCATGCCTACTAAATGTATAGATATGCAAATTCCATAGCTCAATAAAAGAATCTGATACTTAGACCAAAAGCAACATTCCTTCTCTAACCATTCCGTATTGATTATATAAGCAAAATGAAAAGAGAAACTTAAATGGAACACAGCTCTTTAACATGGTTCAGGTATACATATTTTGACCCAAGTAGATATTTTCTTAAAACCAATCAACAATAGCTAGCTATTACTGCAGACTATAAAATCTGGGTATAGAAAGGAGTCCTGTATCAAACTGCTTTTGTAGTGTGTTTTTATAACAACTTATGACTAAAAATATCACACTAAGAGAGCAGAATTGCCAGGTATTTTCTGTTTCTCTCCTTAATTTTATATGTATATAGATATATTTGGCTTATATTCTAAGTCACCCAAGTACTTAAAAGTTGGTAAAGTATTTACTGACTGCTTATAAACATTTAAAGACATTTCAAATAACTGCAGAAAAAAATAATGTAATTGGAATATTTAAGCAATAAAACTGCTAGTGAGTGATTGTAAGCTGGCTTACTTTTATTACTGCAAGTGTCTCCCCTGAGGATATGGTAAAAATCCATGTGGAAAGACCAATCTGAATTGTGTTTTAAATCATGTATTAATACCAAGAATATTTTTTTCTTTGATTCAATTATTTATTGAGGCCAAGCACAGTGGCTCATGCCTGTAATCCCAGCACTTTGGGAGGCTGAAGCGGGAGGACTGCTTGAGGCCAGGAATTCAAGACCAGCCTGGGCAACAGTGAGAACCCTGACTACAAAAAAGAGAAAAAAAATTAGCTGCGTGGGATGGTGCATGCCTGTAGTCCGAGCTACTTGGGAGGCTGAGGTGGGAGGACTGCCTGAGCTGAGGTCAAGGCTACAGTGAGCCATGATCACACCACTGCACTCCAGCTTGGGTGACAGAGCAAAACCCTATCTCCAAAATAAAAAAACAAAAAGACACAAGTTTATTGAATACCTACTGTTCTAGACATTATACACAGCGACTACCTGGTTAAACAGTCTAAGATATTTTTGAATACTTGCTTCACCAGAAATGTTTTGTGATTGCCATCATTTTTACTTTAAAATGCTTGTGAAGTTGGTCCCTATGAAAGGAGAACATCAGGACTCCCTTAATATGACTTAGATGATTAGCTCACCAAGGCCTCTCCCAAAAGAAAGAGGTGCTCTATCATCCCATCTTGCCTGTCTTTTCTAAAGACGGGTCCTATCTCCTCCTCTCATCCACCTAGGCCCCCTGAAAAAGGTGTTCAACAGTCAGAATAATATACTCCAGTAAATCTTTTGAGTCTTACAGTTTTATACCCTGCGTAAGAGGAATAAAAGGACTACATGCAGGGAAAACTGAACTGGAATTGCCTTTTCACTACATAAAATTTGAATTTGAAAATGGAGTTTCAGAAGACAACCTCCCCCTTTATAAAATGCTTCAAACGTGACTAAATCATGTAACAAGGATAATTTTAATTAAACATCATAAAAACTGGGTTTAGCATAATATGATTTTTTTCCCCAGTAAGTAAACCGAAAACTCTCAGCTAGGAGTACAACCCCTTGGAAAATTAAGCTTTAATGAAAACCCAGCTACCAGTCATTAGCCCTTTTAAGAAAGTGTTTTTTTAATTTTATAAAGGACCAAGTTTTGAGTCACCTGAAGTAACCAAGGAATAGCAGCAAGAGAGCAGAAATCAGAACCGTAGGTTACTATCAATAATTTTATAAGTAAACATAATCAGGATAAAGGTTATTTACAGGGGACAGAGAGTAAAAAGGAAGGATGTATTACAATCCAACCTAAGCAAACATGCTTAGATTTCAAATATGCTAGCCCATTTATAACTTAATGCATTAAATGCAATGTTAGTCTTCAACGGATGTTACCTAGTTTGAAATAATGCAAAAAACAACATGAAATATGAGAGGCAGAATATGATTAACTATTGAGGGAAGAAATCAACATATTAAGATTTGTATAAAGTACTATTTAATAGTGAAATCAATTTCCCATGTGTCAAATGGAAGCACACATAATGAAAATAAGACATTATTTGTGCATACTTTTAGTCTCTTCCAAAGAGACTAAATACTGCAGAGAAAAATACAACCAAAGGAGGTAAGAACAAAATATATATACTAATTTTTATCCATTTCAGTTTTAATACATTCCCAAATACATCAATGTTTATGCATTCCAATAATCATCACATTTCAGATCAATGGTAATGTACTGGGTTGGAACAGCTGCTAGAAACAATTCTAGCTTTGGAAAAGCTTATTATTTATTTCAAAAAAGAAGAAACAGAAGAGGAGAAAAGTATCCCCTTTAATTTGTTCTTTAGTTTAACGTTCAGTTCAGAAAAACAAAAAAAGCCGGGTGCGGTGGCTCACGCCTGTAATCCCAGCACTTTGGGAGGCCGAGGCGGGTGGATCACTAGGTCAGGAGATTGAGACCACAGTGAAACCCGTCTCTACTAAAAATACAAAAAATTAGTCGGGCGCGGTGGCGGGCGCCTGTAGTCCCAGCTACTCAGGAGGCTGAGGCAGGAGAATGGCGTGAACCCGGGAGGCGGAGCTTGCAGTGAGCCGGAGATCGCGCCACTGCACTCCAGCCTGGGGGACAGAGCGAAGCTCCATCTCAAAAAAAAAAGAAAGAAAAAAAAAAAGACAAAAAAAAAAAAAATGGTGAAAAAAATATGCTGGATGCAATGGCTCACACCTGTAATCCCAGCACTTTGGGAGGCCGAGGCAGGTGGATCACCTGAGGTCAGGACTTTGAGACAAGCCTGACCAACATGGTAAAACCCTGTCTCTACTAAAAATACAAAATTAACTAGGCATGGTGACGCATGCCTGTAGTCCCAGCTACCTGGGAGGCTGAGGCACAAGAATCACTTGAACCTGGGAGACGGAGCATTGCAGTGTGCTGAGATTGCACCATTGCACTCCAGTTGCACAAGTGTGAAACTCTACTCCCATCTCAAACCAAAAAAAAAACTTGAAAAGTTTTAGTTTCCATCAATGGACGGAAATTCCACTTAGTTTTTTATGGTAGATGACAAATTTCTAATGTCACAATGTAAGTTTTTTTCCCCCAGCAACAGCGCAAGCATTCAAGTGAATTGACACATAATTTTATAGTGTTCCCTTCTAATTTCATCTGCAATTCCTTCAAAGACCAAAGGATATCACCTTAGTTGAAGACAAGTTTAAAATATTAATGTTTAACATTATTTTATAAGACAACTTTTAAACAGGGGTTTTTGCCAGAAATGCAAAACTCACAATTACTTTTGCACCAACTAAGCTAATATTCAATGTAGTTATTCTTGCTGAATTTTTTTGTGGAAACAGGTATGGCAAAAGGAACAACCTGCCATTACTGAAATTCAATTGAACAGGTTGTCGAAAGCAAATTATTTGTAATGCATCTGGTGCTTTTTTGGGTTATTTTGAATTGCATAATGTAAGTGGACAGTTTTTTATTTAATGCTCATAGTGGGTGAAATACTTAGACATTATTAATAGTGCTTAGTCGATCTACTCTTATATAGAATACGGTCAATAAGTAGTACAAAGTTTGAAAAACAGCGCTAAAAATGAAGGGACTCACTAAGAAATCTCCATTTCCTAGTTTAAGTTACGGAGAGTAAAGTATTGCACTTATTATGTCAACACAAAATATGTACCAACAGTAACATACACGTAAAATTAATATTATTTATTAATGCATTTATATACATTATATTTCAACAGTGTATGTTTGCTATGTGGTACAATCTTAAAATGCTGATTCATAGTTGTAAAACAAGAACCATTAAAAACTCATCAAAACTCGCAACTGATCAGAAAAGTTCTCTTGGAAGACTAAGAAAAAATACTTTAATTGTCTAACATGCATTACAAAACAAAATCTTTAGTTACACATAAAATTAAGCACATCTAAAAAAATAAACAAGGATAACTAGTCAAAACACAGCATGTTTCGTGTATCTGATTCAACTATTGTTTGTATCCTAATTTGTACTAGCAAAATGAAATTTATTCAAATATTTTTAACAAGTTAGTTTTGTTGGGATCATGGTAAACAAGATACATATCTATAAGGGAACATCTTGGTTTGTATGTTTAAAACTATAAATATTCCATTTTTTAGTCTATTTTAGACTAATTCAAAGATTTCCGACATAGATATACAGGTTTTTAGCACATTAATAAAAGGATATAAAGACCAACAAAAATGAAATAAAATATAAGGCCATTAGCAAGATTGGATAATCCTTTGATAAATAAACTTGTAATACAGTAAGATGTCAAAATATCACATAGTGATAGGAGCCAAGATTAGTGTTTTTTTTTCTTTAAGAGTGTCATGTTGGAGTACTAAACCCACTGTTTTCATTAATACACTAATAGTCCTTGGTTTATGCAAGACATTTATGTGATGATGAAATTATTTAGCATCTTTATGGAAGGACTTCTGAGCTGATTGGCAAAAGAAGGACAGAAAGTGGTGTTACAGGGCAGCGGGTCTGGATTCTGGTTTAGGGTTGTAAATGCAGAAAAACTTCATACAATCTTGAGCCTGTTGTGCAAGGCTAAATTATATAAAAGACTTATAAAAACTAGAATTATCAAACATTTGTGCAACGAATGCTAAATATTTTAAGTTAATTTTCGTTTTTTTTCTTTTTTTTAAAGCAAAAAAGTTAAAAGGGAATCTGTGGCATTCAAACCGATAAACAGAAAATCACTAAGAGATGAAAAAAAGCTACTCTTGGAGCTCACTTCCCCCAACAAGAGCACCACATTCCTAACCCTAAGGCAGCACACAGAGTCCAAAAGAAAAGAAAAGAAAAAAAAAAAAAAAACTTTTTTGAAAGATCAGACTCCACATTGGCTTAAAGACACCTAAAAACAGACATACGCTCAGTTCATATCCAGTACAGGCCACAAATACTGGAGTCCTTTTTTCTTTGTCCCACAAAATACAGTAATTACAGTTAACTTAATGAGCTTGACATTAAGGTGTGATTTCCACCAATTTGTACCTGCCCCAAATAGCTTTCACCAGGCAGATCACATGTAGTGTCATATCAGTAACCTTTTTGATGGCAGTGATGCAGACCCTCTTTCTGTCCAAGCAAATCTTGTTACGATGCAAGTTTTTGTTGATTCATACAAATACTTTGGCAAGGGCATCAGCTCCTGCACTAGCTATATATGCTTTTGACGGGTGGAAAGCAACATCATAAATTGATTCATCCAGTTTCTTTCTGTGAGCTGTTATTTCTTGCACACATGTCTTGCTGTCTAAATTCCATAATCTGATGGAACAGTCATGGCCTGTAAAAGAACAAATAAAATTTGTTACTGAGTAACAATCTTTTATAAAGTTTGTGGGCAGTACAGGACTTTAAGACTTACTTCCAGACATCAAATAGATTCCGTTAGGATCTACTGCTAGACTTGTAACAGCATCCAAGTGAGCTACCATAGAATGGATCATTTTACCTAAACAAAACATAACAGAACGGATTAAGTTTTCACAAATACTAATAATGAGAGAACAGAAACTACAATATAGCATCGACATAAAACAATCATTATAGCAACTTTTTTATTGTAGTAAAATATACACAACATAAAATTTACCACTGTAAACATTTGAGTACACAATCCAGTGTCTTTTAGAACATTCAGAGGGTTATGCAACCATCACCATTCTCTAGAGTTCAGAACATTTTCATCACTGGAAAAGGAAACCTCATATGCAATTAAGCAGTCACTCCTCTTTGTCCCTCCAACCTCGACCACTAATCAACTCTTTCTATAGACTGGCCTATTCTGGATGCTTCGTATAAGTGAACTCATACAATATGTGGCTTTTTGTGTCTGGCTTCTTTCACTTAATATAATGTTTTAAGAGTACATCCACCACTACAGTAATGTTTTCAAGACCATTTTAATTCGAATGCAGAACTTTCTCTGATAATTACTCCTAAAAAAGACATCTGTGTAACATGTATCTGACAATATCTGATAGACACTGTAAAGCAATGACAATGGATTGCATCAAAGGCTTAAGATCATGTAAACTGGAATTAAATAAGCCAAGTGTGGTGAGGTGTGCCTGTAGTCCCAAGCTACTCAGGAGGCTGAGGCTGGGGAATCACCTCATCCTAGGAGTTCAAGGCTGCAGTGCACTATGATTGTGCCTGTGAGTGGCCACTGTACTCTAGTTAGCCTGAGCAACAAAGAGAAATGCTGTCAAGAAAGGAAAGGAAAATGGGAAGGAAAGAGAAAAGAGAAGAAAGAAAAGAAGGGAAGGGAAGGGGAGGGGAGGGGAAGGAAGGAGAGCAGAGGGGAGAAGGAAGGAGAAGTGTCAGTGAAAGACCTTAAGACTATTTTATATACTGGGCTAACAAAACTAAATCACCAAAAAATATATTTCTACCTAAACATTCCATTATCAAGTTCAGTTCACTTATCCTTTGAAATAAAATCATTTTACATACTCTAAAAAAGAAAGGAGGTAAACAAATAACTCTAGATTCCCCAGACATTAACAAAACGCTGCTCTGGAAAATGTGACTTAATTAGTATCTTCAGTGAAGATTTGGCAAGCAAATGGAATTCAATAGAAAGTAGAATTTAAAAGACAAGTTGTGAATACAAAGTTGTATTGCACAAATACTTTGGGGCAAGGGCATCCTGCAATGGCAATACATGCTTTGGATGGATAGAAAGCATTAGAAACTGATTCACTAGGCAGGCAATAAAATAGAAATACTGATACTTTTATAAGTTACTCTCCTTTCACTCAGCAATGAGTCTTTATTACTCAAATGCCTGGTATGTCCCTAATGAAAGACAGAGGCTTTTCCAAAATTCTAGTTATAATCATTAGCCATACCTCTGGTCCCAATGATGATACTCTACACTAAGATATGAAAGAAGTCTAGTTTTATTATTTGTAATGGGGCTATAGCTGTTGACCTCAATACAAAACCACAACATAATAAAATGTGCAAAATACACTCCAAAAAACCTATAAAAGTAATAGGCAGGGGCTCATGCCTATAATCCCAGCACTTTGGGAGGCCGAAACGGGCGGATCAACTGAGGGCAGGAGTTCAAGACCAGCCTGGCCAACATGGTGAAATCTTGCCTCTACTAAAATACAAAATTAGCAGGTGCAGTGGTGAGCACCTGTAATCCCAGCTACTAGCGAGGCTGAGACAGGAGAATCCCTTGAACCCAGAAGGCGGAGGCTGCAGTGAGCTGAGACCATGCCACTGCACTCCAGCCTGAGTGACAGAGTGAAACTCTGTCTCAAAAAAGAAAAAATGTCCTGTCACTTTCCAGAACTATTACTTATCAGTTGAAGACAAAATTTCTAAAAAAGTCAAAATTTAAGACAAAATTAAAGTCTCTCATTTCAAACCACAACTATTTCTCATTAATACTAAGAGTAACAAACAAAATAGTCTTAGAAATTCTACTCTGCTAGCCCAAAGAACAGAAAAGTCTTCAACAAACTATCGTCAATTTAGTTTAGTTCAACACAATTCATCTTCCAGTTCTAGAATCGACTCCTCTCAAAATTCCTATAAAAGACCACAGCGTATAAAATGGTTGGCCTCCATGACAATACTTTCAAAATATTAGGGGTTAAATACCAAGTATCATTAGCTTTCCTTATGTTAAATCTGTGATGGTAAGTTTTAGTTTTAAAATTTATTTGTATTCTTGAGACAGGGTCTTGCTCTGTCACTCAGGCCAGAGTACAGTGGCACCATCATGGCTCACTGCAACTTTACTCCTGGGCTCAAGCAACCCTCCACGTAACTGGAACTATAGGCACATGCCACCATGCCTGGCTAATTTTAAATTTTTTGTAGAGACAGAATCTCGTATTGTTGCCTAGGCTGGTCTCAAACTCTTGGTGTCAAGCGATTCTACTGCCTCATTCTCTCAAAGTGCTGGGATTACAGGCATGAGCCATCACACCTAGCCTTGATGGTGTTTTAATTCACAGATCTAGTTCAAGCTTCTCTCTTGAGAATGATCCTCTATCTCCTAAGTTTAACATCTCTAAACCAAAAGACTTTTTTCCAATACAAGAGCTACACATTTCTTTAAGGATGCTATAATTTTCTAAGTTTAACTCCAGCTCTCCAACCTGTGCACTAAACTAACCCTCACCCTGATTATCTTAAGTCAATTGAGAGTTAACCCTTCTTCTCCACAGAGTCACAAAATCACTTCAAAATGTGAGTAATCCCTTCAGATGGACCATGAATAGAGACTACAATGCTGGATCAAGTTGTATGTTGGGCTTCCACTGGTGACCACATAAATCACAAAGCTTCTGACCCCTTCCAGTAACTAGGACCTCTCCTTCACTAACATACACCTGCAGCTTCTCACATCTCACCAATTTCATTTTGGCCTCATGCTTCTGCTAATAGTCTACCAATACTAATCCTAATTTTTTCCTCCTATCACTAAAGAAATAAAGGCTGGACACATGCCACTGCACATGCCCATTCTCCCCTCCCTGGCACCTTAAGCCCTTTCACTGGCTAATATTGTGGGCCTCTATCAAATGGAGAGAAAATAAAGATGTCAAATGTGAACTACAGAAACAAACTGTGTGAGTTTAAATACTGTACAAGTCACTTAACTTCTTTAAGCCTTTCAACCTCATGTGTAAAATGGGCATAATAATAGTACTATATCTACCTTATAGAGTTATTAGAAGAACAAATGAGTTAACATATGTAAATAAAATAGAACAATGTCTCACACAGAATAGACAATATACCACTAGTGTGTAGCTGCAAGAGGACAGGACATTTTATTCTGTTCACCAAGCTTCAAGAACTGTGCCAAGAATATGGCAGATAGTCTACACATTTTGCTAAATGAATGAGTCCACAACTGATACAAGATCTTCCTCCCACTCCTCCACATCCCTCACTCATACTATAGGTCCTTCCAGAATCACTCACTCCCTAAGTCTTTCAGACACAGCATAGGAAACTTGAATTTGTACCTCTACCAAAATTTTAGAAATCATGGGCCCTGAAAATCTCTCTGAAATAAATAGTAGAAATTGAAAACTCTAAATCCTTTAAAGTCAAGAATCTCTCATATAGTGCAAAATGTGACTTGATTAATTTTCTAAACCAATTTTGCCAAGCCCCTGCTGTTCAAATATTTTAGTAGTTCCCACATATACAGCATAGACAAAATTCAATATTCTTAACCTGGTTCTAAAAGTCCTCCTCAATAGATTCTATTTTCCTTCCTCAAACTTTGTCTTTGGCTTTGTCTATAAGAAACTTCTGTTCCTTAGAAAGTTTCTACCACCGTGCCTCTGCTCAAAATATCCCCTTACCCATAACTTCCTACTACCACTTCCTTCACTTAAAAACAAACCAACCCAAAACACCCTTCCATTCCTAAGGCAAAGCATCTTGCGCACACCCTCCCGCACCCCCTCTTATTTCCTCTAGACAAGCCCACAGAAATCAGGAACCACATCTTATACATGATAGTATCCAGTGCAGTATAGAACACAAAATGCTGAGAAAATTTTCATTAAAATGGTTTACTGATTTAAATATTTATTGAGCCTATTCATAGCATAAAGTTCTATCATGTTTCAGACATAAACGCTCAATAAATTTACTACTCATTTTATAACATAATACTCTATTAAAAACAACTTAGCTAACCGGAAATAGCAGTTATGGGGACAATCTAGTTTACCACAATTAAATGAATTTTTAAAGAACTTCTTTGAAAACACCATATCCAGGCCGGGCACAGTGGCTCACGCCTATAGTCCCAGCACTTTGGGAGGCCAATGTGGGCGGATCACCTGAGGTCAGGAGTTCGAGACTAGCCTGGCCAACATGATAAAAGCCCGTCTCTACTAAAAATATAAAAAATCAGACAGGCGTGGAATGAGATGCCTATAATTCCAGCTACTCAGGAGGTTGAGGCAGGAGAATCGCTTGAACCCCGCAGGCGGAGGTTGCAGTGAGCCATCATTGTGCCACTGCACTCCAACCTGGGCAACAAGAATGAAACTCTGTCTAAAAAAAAAACCACTACATCTGAAGACAACTCATAGTTTCATATAACTCAAAAGGGCGTGTGTGTGTGTGTGTGTGACAGAGAGAAACAGAAAGATGAGGGGAGGAGGGAGGGAGAGAGAGAGAGAGGGGGAGAGAGAGAGAGAGAGGGAGGGAGAGAGAGAGAGAGAGAGAGAGAGACAGTTCTGCTACCAATAGTAATTTATTGGGTTGTTCAGATCAATCCTTCCATCGAAAACCAGAAAAACCAAAGAAAAGAATTCATTTAGGAGTATCTGCCAATTCTGGAAAAGGCAAGTGAGAGCTTTTGACAATCACATGGAGACAGGGAGACAAAAACTGTAATTCAGGAACACCAAGAAAGGGAGCCTTGGCAAGAACACACAGACTAGGTTGTGACACTGAAAGACTATGCTTAAAGCTAACCTAGAAAGAGCTTGGTCCGCATACGCACTAAAAGCCCAGTTTCAATCATGTCAATTCCTGATTTGATAAAGGTGATTTGAAATTGGTGGTCCACCAGACATCATCCTAGAGCCTGTATCCCTCTAATCTGTATTTCAAGCAGATATATGGCACACAGTTAATAAAAACACTCATATGGGTGTGGAAAGAACATGCAATATGCAAGTACCTATTTGTCTGTAAAGTCCTAGGCTAGAGTGTAATAATCCTTCTTTTCAGTTCTGTCCCACTGTCTAAATACCATGCACAGAACTACTTATCATGGACCTCCAGTGACTATCTAGGAAAAATGCTAACAAGGAGAGGTGAAATATTTTAGTTTTCATAACACTAAAATATGAACCCTTTTCATAATTTCTACTTAAGCAAAACTGTTGAGTCTTAATTTCTCTTATTTCTGAATTAAAAATAATTTACCGTCTTTGCTGAATATAGATACACTGCAGAGATTTTATGAGGATTAACCAAAAAAGTCCTTCCTTTCAATTATATTTTTGTTAATAGTAAAGGTATTATACTTTTTCTTTAAAAATGTTTCTCCATTATGATTACCCCAAATGTTACACTGTAAATAATTACNNNNG
>NW_016812332.1:3680894-3704725 GCF_001698545.2 Rhinopithecus bieti | reverse complement strand
AAAAAAAAAAAAAAAAAGAAAAAGAAAAGAAAAGGATTTTTTTTTTTCTATTATTTGGAACCTACTGTTTCAATTATCTTCATAATACAGGCAAAGTACTAGTTAACAGGAAGAATAAATAGGTGGAATTTGGAAACAATTTGTAAGACTATACGCTGCTTATTTGATATTGAGTAAACTTTTACTGACCACTTTCTTGATTTCTGCTAATAAAATAGCTCTACAGATTCTCTCACCTTTTGCTTTTAATATAACTACTAAAATTCCTGAACTTTCCCACATAAACTGTAAATCTTCAATAATTAATAAAAAGGAATCTTTTTAGAAACACAAAGGAAATTAACCTCTCTGCTCTTGCAGCAGAGAAAAACATTATTAGTTTCATAAAAATAGTTCAAAGGATTGATTTGATAAAGTGTTAAATTGAGAACACGGGCCAGGAGCAGTGGCTTATGCCTATAATCCCAGCATTTTAGGAGGCTGAGATGGGAGAAATGCTTGAGCTCAGGAGTTCAAGACCAGCCTGGGCAACACAGTGAGACCCTGTCTCTAAAAAAAAAAAAAAAAAAAAAAACTTAAAATATTTTTTTTAAAGAGAACATCCACTTGAATCTTACCTCCTGTGCACAACCTGTAAATATTCATTTTGTCTGCAATTTGTTAAAAAGAATCTGTCCATGAAAGCGTTGTTTGAACAAGAGTTCCATCGTTAAGACTACAGACTAAACATATTGCCATTTTCTATATAATCTTGAAAGATAAACCTGTAATTCTGGGTCACTGTCTTACTTGATAATTTGTTACCCTGTAACAATGTTGCACTTAACATTTACCTTTCTTATTTAGAAGTCCTTCAGTACCCTGACTGTTCTAGTCCCTCCTCAAAGTAGCCTTTCTAGCTGTCAGACCTTTCCTGAGAGAGAGCGAGCAATATATTATGTACTATTCTAGGTAATGACTAGATAGATAATGGGCAACAAGAGTGAAACTGCCACAAAAAAAAAAAAAAAAAAAAACTGGAAATGCCAAACACCAGAAAGAGACCTCTTCCATCATACTTATTCATAGCAGAATATGAGGAAAAAATTTCAAATGGAAGGATCTACATTTAACTAACATGACTTGAAGAAATCATAATAACAGGCAAGGTATTATGGCTAGTTAAGGATAAAACAACACAAATGTTAAGTGTGCAACATTAAGAAAAGCAAAAATCTGAGTTAAAATGGTTTCATTTGGCAATTTCATATCTGAAAACTCAATATACCTTATATAAAACAGCATTATTGATCATCTCAAATTTACAGTATAACTAATATGAAAAGAAGACAATTTGCTTACCCGTTTTATTGTCAAAAAATTTGATGTGTCTATCTTCATGAGCAGTTATTGTAACAGGAAGTGTGGGATGACTTACTACTCTGTTGATATGATTATTAGATTGTAAACCTGAAAAATAAAGGAAGACAATACGTTAAAATTCAAACTTTTAATAAGAAGTTGGATAATGGCCTTTTAATCATGCTAAAATATAAAATCATTAAAACTAAACCTTTTGCATAAAACAAAAAATCTGACAACGAAACAAGGACTCCAGAGAGATTTTTTAAAAATAAACATTTACGTTATTATGTCTTATAATATAGACTGTACTAGGCTCAAATTTAGAAAAAATGAGAGGTGTTTTAATGCAGCCCTTTATTATAGGTAGTTTAGAATTTTTAAAAGATCTACAATTATTACTACTAATAAACAGTCCATATAAGAGTTATAAGCATTTAAAGAAGGGAAACATTCACAATTGCTAGTTAGATGTTTATAAGGAACAACCCCATCCTACCTACACTGACAAAACAAAAAAACAGAAAACTGGAATTAATGCTCTTTAAAGATGAGATTTTTTTCTTTTCCAGTAAGCTCTTACTAACTTTTTATTAAAGATGAGGGAAAACAGAGAAATATCAAAACAAATAAATGGGGGGAAAATCCTCAATATTAATAGACTTTAGATCATTCATTCTCCATGTGTACTGCAACTCATATATTACACCTAAACACAGAAAAAAATATGTATATATAGCTATCTATGTAGGGTAATTTAAAAAATAGGTTTGAGGAGATACTGGGAAAGAGACTTAGAAGATAATTTTGGTTTAAGACCTGACCATGGCACCATGTAAATATTTTACATAATTACAAAGCAATTTTTTTTTTAAAGAGACAAAGTCTCACTCTGTCGCCTAGGCTGGAGTGCAATGGTGCAATCATAGCTCACTGTAACCTTGAACTCCTCAGCTCAAGTGCTTCTGCTTCAGTCTCCAAAGCTAGGATGACAGGCACACATCACCATGCCCACCTAATTTTTTAAGCTTTTGGTAGAGATGGGGCCTTACTATGTTACCCATGCTGGTCTCTACTCCTAGCCTCAAGCTATCTTCCTGCCTTGGCCTCCCAAAGTGGTAGGATTACAGGCATGAGCCAATGCGCCCAGCCAACAGTTGTTTTTCTAAAAGAAATTAATGAAAATCAAAAGTAAAATTAAACAAATGAACTTAAGTATATCCAACTGGTGGTATAACTACAAAGGAAGGAACTATTCCAAGTGACTTTAAAGCACAGACATTAGATTCTATATCGCTAGTGAAATATACCCTAATTACAAAGTTTTATTATCAATATTCAATCTTTTCATGGTAATGGTATTATTACTGAGACAATTCTGTGTATACTGTGGGTGGGGTAAATAAAATAAGAAACAATTTTGTTGAGAACCAAAATAAATCTGAATTTGAAGTGGAAGTATTTTACTGTTTAAAAAATGCTTATTTCTTAGCTCTGTACATTGAAAGAGTCTAATGCAATGAACAACCCAGGAGCCATGAAGACTATGAGGATCAACTCAGCAGCCTAGCACCCCAACTGTAGTCTCAAATGCCATTTCCCACTAAAAGAAACCACAACTCCTTAAATAAATAGCTGATTTCAGATCTAGGGCACAAAATGAACAAGATGAACCTAGCACATCTTGTCATATGTCATATGAGGAAGCTATCAACAACTACCAAGGTCATGGCAAAAGGACTCAGGAGCCAACCTCAGCCCCACTGAATAAGCCCCACTGGCCAAAATGAAAGGATGTGAACAGCAATATATAAAGATAATACCTGCAATGGATTGAAACACATCAAATACATTATATCCATGAGAGAGTACGATAATACCAAAAACACCACCCAAGACAAACTGGTCACCTTTAGAGGGTGATAGCAAACCAACTCATTATTTTGAAAACTGGTAAATAAAGGGGAAAACCAAAACCCAATAATTTATCTTGCCTTTCCTTAATACACACTAACTCCAAGGTAACCAAATTATTGATAAGGAGATGTTCTTTTTTATAGCAATAATCTAGCTAATAAATGGAGAGGGAATGATAAAATTAGAAAATCAGTTTTCAATAGAAAATGAATGAACCCAAGCAATAATCCAGACTTAAAACATCACAAAAATATAAACAACCAGAAAATACTTACCTCTGATAAAAGCTTACAAATTACTTGTGAAGTAAAGTTGCCAAAACATTTAAAATTTTAAAAGAAAAAAACAGTGAACCTGAATTTGAGTAAGTCTTTAGATCTATAATCAGTTCACAGGAGAATTGTGAATAGAAATAGAGAAGCACATTAAATAATACAGGTATGCAACTAGCAAAATTCAGACTGTAGGAAACTTCACAAGACAAAGTAGCCAATTTCTTCAATTTAAAAAAAAAAAGGAACATAAAAGAGATGAAGGGGAATCTACGGATGAAGAGAGACCTGAGAGACCTATCAACCAATTGCAATACATAAATCTTATGCGATCCTTATCTAAATAAACTGTAAAACACATATCACATACCACATGTGTAATACTGGGCATTTATAGATAGGTATTAAAACTGAATGATGAGTACATTAGGTTCATTATGTTATTTTCTCTACTCTCACCTTCATATTGCTCTAGTCATTCCTCTTTTCCCATACGTCCGCCCAAACTTTTAAGCAAAATTTGAAGAAATAGCAGAAATAAATAAGTATAACTAACATTATGAAACTATTTTGCCATCCTAAATTCAAATAGTGAAAACATTAAAATTAGCTAAAAGATTACCCTCTACTGTGTAATAACCCTTTTTAAGGTTTCAAAGAAACTCCATGAAAACTTACCAGAATCTACCTGTGATGAAAGTATCACCAATGACTGTGATGTTTCTAAATCATAAATTACGGCACTACCAGTGTTGAAAGAGGTTACCATATGAGCTGGATCACAGCCTATAAAGTCAACTGATGTAGGTATTCCATGCTCTGAAATGAGCCCAAAGCCAGACAATTAAACAAAGTAAAATTCTATGAAATCTCTACTTTTCTAATCAGAAAAAGGAATTCAAATAATCTTGAAATACTGTTAATAATGAAAAGGAATACAACTGTGTCAGGATGGTAAGATAAGAAATATCTTTTCCTCAATTATTTAAAAAATTTATAGCATTCCATTTAATATTATAAGAAAAATATAACTACAGAGCTCATAAAGAGTAAACACATGCAAAAGTTATTTCTTCTATTACACATTTTCTTCTAAGGGATTAAATAAAATCCTAGTCTTTTGGCCAACTTGCCAATAATACTTCTTACTGTAAAATGATAAATTAGCATTCTCACATAACTGTTCTGGCAGACTGGTTCACCTGTCAGAGATCTGTAGGCCTTATCAAGGAGCTAATACAAGTCAAATTCTTGGACTCATGAAAATGGCTTGGACTCTGGAATCAGCTGATGCAGTAAATTTAAAATGGCCTGAGCAGCAATTTCTCTCTTTAACATACTAAATTAAACTAGCCAGATCAATGCACAATTAGACGAAATATGGAGCCAAGCTATTAACTATCTAGATGAAGCCAGAAACAAATATCTAAATGAATTCTTACCTCTAAAGCTTGGATAACTGAAAATTAGTACCACTAAGGTGTCTAAGAGACACAAAATTATACATTTACTACTCACCTAAAATGTTTTAAAATAATATGTATTTTTACATACAAATAAAAGGTCTAATTTAAAAAATTAAAAGCGGGGCACGGTGGCTCACACCTGTAATCCCAGCACTCTGGGAGGCTGAGGTGGGTAGATTACAAGGTCAGGAGATCGAGACCATCCTGGCTAACATGGTGAAACCCCGTCTCTACCAAAAATACAAAAAAATTAGCTAGGCATGGTGGCAGGCGACTGTGGTCCCAGCTACTCGGGAGGCTGGGGCAGGAGAATGGTGTGAACCCGGGAGGCGGAGCTTGCAGTGAGCCGAGATCGCGCCACTGCGCTCCAGCCTGGGCAACAGGGCGAGACTCCATCTCAAAAAAAAAAAAAAAAAAGAAAAGAAAAAAAAAATTAAAAATGACTTGGAAAATAAGACCAGTAAATGTCTTCAAAAGGTAAACTGGTTAAAGCCTTTTTAAATAGAAAATATTTAAAATCATGAAAATAACCCAATTTGTACTTTTCCAGTTAGGGGTTCAGTGATTATGGCTGGACTACTCAACTCGTGTGCTCAGGGTCATGGAACACATGGTTTATAGGTATGCTTGAGACTGTGATCCCTTCAGTCTTTGTGGGTAGTCATCTGGAACAGATGGTGTGCCTCCTGTTGTCCCTATGAGTATCCTCATTTGTCTATTCCACTATTATATACAAGTAGTTTCACATTTTTAAAAAATTGAACACAAAAAAGGTAAAAAAGAACTGCACTACGGGATATAGTTGCAAAGCACTTCAAAAAAAATGAGTAAAAAGATTATCCTAACTTTTACAAAATTATTTCAATATATCTCTTCGGAGCAGTAAAGAAATAAATCAATTACTTTGTCCTTTATATATTCCAAATTTTTTAAAAAACGAACTTTTCTCACAGATGCAAAATTTACTTACTTTTATCTCCATTGTAAGTGCAAATACATGGCAATTTTTCTTGTGGATTCCATAACCTAACAGTGCCATCTGCTGAACAAGACAGTAATTGATTTTTTATGCCACTATAAGCAAGACCCCAAACTGCATCTGTATGACCAACTAAAGTGCCAGCTAGAACATTTGGCTCTGGAGAAAAAACAAACAAAAAATCAGGTAAAGGAAGTTTAAAAGAAACTTTGATACATAAAGAAAACTTACTATATAACTAAGTATAAAGAACACAACATAAATTTAGGCCACAAGAAGACAGACCAAAGTGTACATAGTGGCTACATCCAAGAGTAGAATTATGGCCTATTTTTATCCCCTCCTCCCATCAACATTTTTCTGTATTTTCACAATTTTCTATAAAGGAACATGTGCTTTTTTAAAAAAAACAGCTTCTTTGAGATACAGATATAATTTACATACCATACAACTCACTCATTTAAAGCGTATAATTCAATGATTTTTGGTATGTCGCTCACAGATTTATACAACCATCATGACAATCAATTTTAAGATACTTTCATCACTCATTAGTCACTTCCCCCAATTCCTCCTCCCCACCTTTTCACAAGTCTAGGTAACAACTAATGCTCTGTCTCTATAGATGTGTCCCATTATGAACAATTTCTATAAATGGAATCATACAATATGTGGTCTTTTGTGACTGGGTTCTTTCACTGAGTATGTTTTCTTTTTTTCTTTTTGAAATAGGGTCTTGCTCTGTCACCCAGGCTGGAGTACAGTGGCAGTCACAGTTCACTGCAACCTTGACCTCCTGGTCATTGAACATGTTTTCAAGGTATTTATCCATGTTGGAGCATGTATCAGTACTTCATTTATTTTTAGTGCCAAATAATATTCTGCTGTATGGATATACCATATTTTATTTATCTGTTCCTTAACTGACAGACATTTGACAGCTGATAACAATGAGCATAATCTGTCTGACAATCCTGTTTTTCTAGTAAACTCCTCCCACTTTGCATGAATGCTTATTATCTCCACAATTCTCACAGCTCCCAACCTCTCTTCCACATGACTATGCCTCATACTTCACTGAGAAAATACAGCATTCAAATAATGCTGTATGTTTCTTATCCCCCATCTTCTTGCTGCCTAATATATAAATGATTAGTGTCTAAAGGTATCTTCTCCTAGCTTCCAGATACAAGCAAGGAATCTGTCCTCCATCCTATCAAGGGCTAGTACCAGATGTCACTAACTTGCTGTAATGTTTACTGCTTCTCTACTACACAAATTCTCCTCCTTGGGATCATTACTACAGTGGAAAAAAAACTTGTTCCAGAATCTTGTCAACAAAAAATTTTCATTAATCCTACCCTACCACCCCTTCTACTCAGCAGTAGAAATATGCTTTTCACTTCCTGTTTACTCTTCAAATCACTCCAGTTTGGTTTCTGATACCATTACCACACCAAAACAATCCTTGCTAATGATGATCCCTATACTATCAAATTTAATACTTTTCTTTGATGATACAAAACATTTTGTTGTTGTTCCCACTATATTGCTTTTCATCCATATAGTCTGACATGAAAGATTATCCAGAGGTCCCTTCATCCTTCAGTCTTAGCTCCAGCATCCAAACTCTATCTGGCCAAGATGTGGGTGACCTGCTGGTCACTTATAAAAGGGAAACTTTATATCATATTATTAGAACTCTCAGTAACATTTGAAAGTACAGACTGCTTCTTTCTTCTCAAAATGGGTTTCTTCTTTAGTGTGCTTCCATGATTTCACACACTCTCCTGCACTTCCGTCTGTCTTTTGGGTCATACCTCCTCAGTTTCCTTTGTTGGCTCTCTTGCTCCAGTCACCCTCCCAGTGTCAGAATTACGAGGACTTTAGGCCCAGGTTGTCTTCTCTTCTTACATTAAACAATACACTCTCCCTAAATTGTCCATTCTTACTTATAGCTTAATGTATCATCTGTATAGAGAAGACTGTCCATGTTTTTAACTTCAATCGAGACCACTTTGGGCTCCTTAGTTGTGTATTACCTACTTGATACTGTCATCTTTTAACATGCCTAAAATCTGAACTCACCATCTTAAATCTCCTTATACCAGTTCTGCCCCCGTTTCAATAAATGCTCCCATCACATGCTCAGTTACTCACATCAAACACTCAGGACTGGTGATGAAAATGTTCTGAAATTAGTGATGATGGCTGTACAACTTTGTGAACATAGTAAAAACTACTGAAATGTAGACTTAATTTTTAATTTTTTTTTAAAGATGGGGTCTTGTGGCTGTGCATAGTGGCTCATGCCCATCATCCCAACACTTTGGGAGGCTGAGGCAGGCGGATCACTTGAGCTCAGGAGTTTTAAGACCACCCCGGGCAACACGGTCACCATTTCTACAAAAAATACAAAAATAGTGGAGGTGGTAGCTCACACCTGTGGTCCCAGCTCCTCAGGAGGATGGCTTGGGCCTGGGAGGCGGAGGTTGCAGTAAGCCAAGATCACGCCACTGCTCTCCAGCCTAGGAGACAGAGCGAGACCCTGTTTCCAAAAAAAAAAAGAGAGAGAGAGAGAGAAAGAGAGATTGGGTCTCATTCTTTTGCCCAGGCTGGAGTACACCGGCACCATCATAGCTCACTACAGCCCTGACTTCCTACACTCAAGTGATCCTCCCAGCTCAGCCTCCCGAGTGTCTGGGACTATAGGCACGTGCCACCACATCTGGCTAATCTTTAAATTTTTGGTAGACATGAGGTCTCACTGTGTTGCCCAGGCTGGTCTTGAACTCCTGGCCTCAAGTGATCTTCCCACTTCGGCCTCCCAAAGTGGTGGGATTACAGGAGTGGGCCATTGTGTACTGTCTGAACCGTATACTTTAAAAGGGTGAATTTTATGATATGTAAATTATATCTCAATAAAGTAGTTAAACACATACAATCAAATTAAGCGTCACTCACCCATCACTTTATCTACTCAACATAATTTATCAAAAAATCCTGTCTATTCTACCACTCTCCCTCAGTTTATCTTAAAACCACTTCTAACTGCTCTGCTACCACCACTCTAATCTTGGCAATATCGTCCGTCACCTAGTTTACTAGACTACTATATGACAGCAGCCTCCTAACTGGTATTTCTCTTTCCACTCTTCTCACCCCCAATTTACTCTTCTCACAACAGACACATGCACCTTTTTAAAACCTTACATTTATCAGATAACTTTCTGGCTTAAAACTCTTTACTGAAAGTTTCCTTTTATCCTTCAGATTTTGGCTTGAATCTCATTATTTTAGAAAGACCTTTCTTGACTAACTCTTCTAGAGAAGGTTCTGCCTGTTACTCCCTCTCACAGTACTCTATCTTCTTATCATTTATCACAATTTGTAACCATACATCCCATCCCTTTGCTTATTTATGTCTCTACTTTCCATTAGACAATCTTATTTCTTGACATAGTGCTTACCACAATGCCTAGCTAATGTAGGCACAAAGTGGTGTTAAATAAAAAGAACAAAGAGTTCATAAACATTTTGCTTTAATATAATTATTGATAATGCCCTTACAAATATATTTGAACACAGGTACAGGTAGGTGTTTCTGTAGAACAGATTTCTAAAAGCTCCATTTGTAAGTCAAAGGAGGTTTCTTTTCTTTTCTTTCCATTTTGAAATTAAAATGTTTTGTATATAAGGGCTAAGAATAACAAAAAAATTTTTTGGCTCCAAAAAGTTTTAATGATTTACACCCTTGCTGTTGGTTCCACTGTCTTTTGCTAATATTTTTAAAATATATAAACTATTTCTTAAGTTCAAAACTTTGTTACTTAGATTATATTTTGTTTCCTTCTCCTTTTTGTAACTACTACCTAAATTAACACTTTAATTAATACAGCTTTTTTTTAACAACAGAGAAAGTATCAATTCATAGGCTTAAATATCCATGGCATGACGTTTCCTAATTTTTCTCTTTAATAAAGCAATTTATTAGCAAATGGAAGAACTAAATGAGGTGACTAACATAGGTTTAAATAACCTTGTAATCCTATTTGAGGTATTTACTTTTGTCAGCTCCATTCAGTTAAAAAAAAAATACATTTTGATCCTTTTACTTACCATACGTATCATATGGATCCACAGTGGGACTGGGCATATTCCACCACTGGATGGTTGCATCAATACCACCGCTGAAACACTGTTCTCCATTAGAACTAATAGCTAATGACAGAACAGGGCCACTATTGTAGGAAGAGAAGAAAAAAAAATTAATGATAAATTCTAAGAAGAAACTCAAGTCTCCATTCCCCCAACCTCTGAATTTATGTAATATCTAAAAACTGTTTTAACAGAACATGTACATATGAATGGTACTTTTTTTTTTTTGGAGATGGGGTCTCACTCTGTCACTAGCCCAGACTAGAGAGCAGTGGTGATCTCAGCTCACTAAAACTTCCGCCTCCCAGTTTCAAGCGATTCTCCTGCCTCAGCCTCCCGAGTAGCTGAGACTACTGGCGCATGCCACCACGCCCAGCTAATTTTTGTATTTTGTGGTAGAGATGGGATTTCACCATGTTGGCCAGGCTGGTCTCGAACTCCTGACCTCAAGTGATCTGCCCACTTCAGCCTCCCAAAGTCCTGGGATTACAGGCGTGAACTACTGCATCTAGCCTGAATGGTACTATTATATTCATATTTTCACCAATACAATTATTAAATAGCTATTATTCAAGTAATACATCTTTTCTAATATAAAACATTGAGAAAATTACAAGGTTTGAGAACTGATAAATAATATTTAACAATAAGTATGATTATTAATTAAATACCAATTCAGTAAAACTTACATGTGGGCCCTAAATGTGTAGATAGGCTCTACATCTAAAGAGGCACTCCTAAAAGAGGGGGAAAAAGGGTAGGGGAAGAGAAGGCAATTAAATAACTATAAATCACTGGTTGATATTAAACAGTCATTAGATCAAATGTGTGCATTAAAGATATGCAACAATAATGAGGAATAATTACTTATATTAGCAAAATTAGAAGAAATACACCAGGCTAATATTAAAATACTTGCTTTTTGGCAGGAACTGTTTTTTGCAGGTTCCAGAGTTTCAGGGTATGGTCCTCAGAAGCAGTAACCAGCACAGGTTCTACAGGATGAAAAGCTAATGCCCGTACTCCATCAAAATGGCTACGTAGTGTATACTTGGGATTCCATGTCTTTCGAAAGGCATCTTTATTAGCAGGCAACTAAAAGGAAAGAGCACAATATTTAGTGGTAAAAGTAGTAAACTGGAAGGCACGTGGAGTGTTTATTCATTTCTTTTTGGTGTGTTTAACACATATATTTAAAACTGTTTGGCTAAAATGTCCAGTGGAAATTTAATGTACCTTTAAAACTTCCTAAAAAATCTTTATCATTTAATAATAACTCAGAATAATTTCATATGCCTTACAAATAGCCTAGATCAAATGCAGAGTTCTTTAGTCTGTTTATACCTATCAAGTTAAACCCAAAGCTCCTATTAAATGTCAGATGAGAACAAAATCATCATTGCTACCACTGCTGCAATACTTTACATGAAAAATAATTACATATTACAAATATCCAACGGTACAGTATTAACAGTAAAGTCATTTAGGAAATGTATTAACGTGAAATTTTTAAAGGCAGCAAGTTAAGGTACTTTCTGGAAGTCTGAACTAAAGACCCTTTAAGAATATTTTTATCCCATTTTCATAATTCTTGGTATTGACAGAGGTTTATCTTTTTACCTTCACGTTTCTCCATCTGTAAAGACAGGCTGTGAAACCACCTCTAAAGCAGTCAAAAGTTTACTGGAATTTAGTTGCTTATGTATTTTAAAATGTATTAATGAGAATAATCCAGCCCACCAAAGGCTGTCTCTAAAAGCATGCTAACGTTAAGTAAAAAATGTAGAAAAAAGAAATTCATTATAAAAGAAAAAAATTGCTGAAAACTGCAATTAACATAAAGATCTAACAGGTATAGTTAACTCTCAATTGAAATATTAATGTCTAGAAAATTAAATCCAAGACAAGTTTCACCTCTAACACTGGACTCCCTCCCCATCCCTTCCATCCACTCCCCATCCCTCTAATGGAGTTAAGTATTCAGGAAATGATGCAAGCTAACTTTAAAATGTTCAGAAACTTTAAAATATTTCCTTAAGAAAATAAAAGTTCAAAAATAAAACATGCTTTTAAGAAGTATTCTGAAGGCAAATATGTGATTCAGGTTATTTTTTTTTCTTGTTAACACCAAAATATGGCTTAATTTGAGATAATTGAGAGTTGACTACTCAAGATGTATTTATTGACCAATATATTAATCATCTCAAACTTCTAGTTAATCCACCAAAATACCTAAAACAAAATTTAAATACCACAAAGAAAGTAGTTATAAAAGAAAAACTACATGTCACTTCAAATCAACACATTGACACAAACTTATCTTTTCCATGCACCTTGACATTAATTCTGTTTTATAAGTGATTCCAAAAAATAAGGAGCCTTCTATTAAATCATTAAAAAATTAAAAATAAAACTGCACTTACATCATAACTATAGTCTGCATCATTTGTTACCGTCAAGTCTGCAAGGTCTCCAAGGCCCAGTACACTTAACAAAACATCATCAGAACCCATAATAAATGACTTGCCTCCTCCAGATGGAAACGTTATTGGTTCAGCTATAAAGAACAAAACCGCTTCTTAAATGCTGAAAAATCATACAGTACAAGACAATATTGTGGGGAAAATTTAAGCACTTAACAGTTACAATATTCAGTAATATAATTAATTTTTATTTTCCCACTTCTACTCAAAAACTCCTGTTACTAAGCAGTGTTAAACAAATGTGTTGGAACTGTGGTGTAGTAACTGTCCACAAATAAAATGTGCACTAGATATATTATTCTGGGGTGGAAGTTGGGGCACAAAAGCTTTATCACTTCAAAATTACTTCAGTACAATTATAACTATAGTTTACATGTTAAATAAGAAATAGGACAAATTTTGATTAAATAATGGAGTTAAAATCAGATTTTGCTATTCATGGGGGGAAACCTCTACCATGGACCTCAAGGACCTCAAAGTAGTCATACAGTATTTTTTAAATGTTAATAGGTTGTTGCTAAGTCTTTTTGCTTCCTAAAGAAGTACTAGGCATTCTACTCCCTGATAAAAACTAGTACAAACACTGAAATGTAAATGGTTTACAGTCAGCTATATACTATATCCGTTCACTAGAATGAAGCTTTAATTGTTCAGATTCCTTCAGTATCAGCAATGGTCTAGGAAAAAGTTCTTCCACCAACAACGTCAGTTTCCTTTCTATAAAGAGGTTAATCCATGTGGTCTTCAGAACATCTTCCTGCTTTATTTATGTATTTATTTATTTAGAGACAGAGTCTTGCTCTGTCGCCCAGGCTGGAATGCAGTGGTGCCATCTTGGCTCACTGCAACCTCCACCTCCTGGGTTCAAGCAATTCTGTCTCAGCCTCCCAAGTAGCTGGGATTACAGGTGCCAGCCATCACGCTCGGCTAATTTTTTTGTTTTTAGTAGAGATGGGCTTTCACCATGTTGGCCAGGCTGGTCTTGAACTCCTGACCTCAAGTGATCCGCCCACCTCGGTCTCCCAAAGTGCTGGGATTACAGGCGTGAACCACCGCGTCCAGCCTGTCTTCTGGCTTTAAAGCTTTGACTATGATTTTTATTTTAATGTCCCATTCTAGTTACCATGACATTCTAAAATGAAGCAACTAATCTTGACCACAGAGTTTTAATTTCTGATCAGATGTGCCATTTCAATTTCAAACTAAACTCAGGTTGAGCTTCACTTAGATTTGTCGACTATATATCATGTGCATTATTACAGCTTTTCATGTTAATATTAGCAGTTCCAATTATTTAAAATGTGTTTTCCTTTCTATACATACTATTAACCAATTAAACTCTGCCATAATTGAATAACTATTATCTAAATATTTTGTTGTAACAGTCATAGTTTAAGCAACAACCTTCAATATCATTTCAAACATGCTTTGAAAGCAAAAATTTAACATTAAGGTAACAAGGGAGAAATAAATCATTATAATATAAAACTCAATGTATCAAAACACACTTAAAATTCATGAGCAAATTTAAAAGGGAAACATTATACAAAAAATTAAGCTGATTGTCAATTTTTTTAAAATTCCATGAAAAATGATATAAATATGCTACAGGAAACACAAGAGCTGTAATGAAACTTGACAGTCATCACTAACACTACTGGAAATAATTCTGAGAAGATATAATTCATATATGTATACTATGGCAAAATAAAACTCATCTTTATTTAAAACATCTTATTTTATTATTGTATCCTATCAAAGTAAGCTATATAATCTGACTCAATAAGGTTCTAAAATGCTGCTCTGATTCAGTTACTTGATCTAAAATGAATCTGAAAGCACCTGACAGAAAATATATACATAGAGATCCTAAGTAGTATTTAATCTTTCAATTATGACACTTATTGAATCTGAATAATCTGTAGCATTGATCTTTTCCTACAAATTATTAGTATGCAGTCATTGGCAATACCAGAAGCAGCTAAAAACTATAAAATCAATAATTTAAACTTATGTTTAAGGATAATTACATAAAAGTCGTTACATAACATTTACTCAGAGCATTTTTCTGTAGACAAAGAAATATTTTTACTTTAAGCTCATAATTTGTTTCTAAAATGCCACAGTTCTTCCCACTCACAATTATACAAACATTCACTGACACAAATCTTAAAAGTCCAATAAAATAACTTTAACATAACAAATTATTTTGCAGGACAATCTCTGATCAGCCACTGACCAATTTAGGAGCATGTGAACGTAAGTGTCTGGACGTTAGTTTTACTCGAGTTTTGGATTAATTGTACTTAACAAAAAATTAGTATTATACTCATTTCTAATTAATCATATGACCATATTTCTATCCTTTTCTCTATATACACACATATATTTCATGACATATTTATGTAGATATTGCAAGCTATTCTGCTTACTCAGTATTTATTTACATATATATGTGTAAAACTTCTTTTACACTATTACCTCTGCTTTCCATATTACCCATCACTGTGGCATATGGTAATCACAGCAGCTACTCGTTTGTTTATCCTTATTTCCCTGCAGATGGAATTAATTTCTATCCTAAAAATTCATTTTATTAATGGTAATATTACCCATAGTATAAAATGTCATTAGTAATTCAAAGAAAAATATAATTATTTTAACCAGCCTAAAAAAGTAGTTTTGGTATCTTTTTTTTTTTTTCTAATAGAGACAGGGTTTTGCTATGTTGCCCAGGTTGGTCTTGAATTCCTGGGCTCAAGTGATCCTCCTGCCTTGGGCTCCCAAAGTGCTGGAATTACAGGCATGAGCTACTATGCCTGGCCTAGTTTTTAATTTAATGATGGAAATTATAACACATTTTATTAGGAGGCCTAAGAAGGATTTCATCAAGTAATATAACAATACTAGTATAATGGGTCTATAAAATACAAGGTCTTTTCAGATTTTATAACTAATCTTCCTTTTGATGGACACTTATCATGAAGGAAACCTGTAGCTCGCATATTGAACTCTTTTTCCCAAGAACTTAGTCCAGGTAACAGATTCCATTTATACCATGGGCAACGTGGTATGTCTCACGTCTTTAGTAACAACAGTCTAGAAGATTGTAATGTTGAAGTACCACTCCTAGAAAACAGACATTGTTCTTTACAAAATGAGGTAGGACACGGACTTGAAAAGTAAAGAAGTTGGACACTGCCACTGAAAATAAGGATATTATGTACTCCAAAGCTGCCTTCTTAGCTTGAAGTCAAACTCACATCTCTTTAAGTAACAAATTCTAGTAAGATCGACACTTCAAAAACTGTAATGAAGTTCACACTTATCAAATCTCTCCCCTCGCCCTCCTTCCAGCATCAAGAAACAGATCACTGACCTATATTATTTCTTTAAAACACACACATAACACATAAACAAACACACATAGAGAGCTCTAAGTTGGTTTTTGTGTAGAGTGTGCCTTGACTGGCTTTAACCATTAGTCATTGGTTTGAAACATTTAAAAGGGTTCACACTGCTAACATGGGTTTGCCTTAAACTGCAAAACTTGCAGTTTAAATGTACATTAATTACAAAAATTTTAGCAAGTTGTGCTATGCATATTTGGCAAAACAGACCAAAAACGAAGCAAAATCACCACTAAATGCATCAAAAAAAAAAAAAAAAATGGAGTTGCTATGTGTAGTTTAGAAAATACTTCTAAAGTAACACAGGAATATATCTCAATAGTGGAAATGAGATCTGAAAAAATTAACAGACACTATTTTATTTTTCATTCATTTTGCTTTGAATGACTGTTATCTTAGTGATTTTCTTTTTAAGGTGAGTGAAGTAAATGGTAAATTATGAGAGGGAAAAAAATGCAAAATTATTTAACTGTAAGGAAACTGTGCCACTAGGGAAATCTTAAAAGGGAACAAGATGCATTTAAAATTTTTTGACTGGGACATCAAACAAATCCTCTTTACACAGCAAAGACAGTAACATCAATGAAATTTAATATATATACCAAATTACTGTATCTCATATGTCACAATCATCTTTGGTTAAAAACTCAGATTCAATACTTATAAACATCTAGACTTAGAGTTATAAATGATTCAAGTATACCTACATATCTTTGGCCAAAATCAATTTTGGAAAAAATGTTTAAGTAGTACTTTCATTTCCTACACATTTCTGGTTTAGGCAAATTTTATAAAATTCATTACTAGGTAGCATATACTTGCTACCAAGTTAAAGAATAATGATACTGCCTTATTCTCAAAGGATTAATTGAGGCAACAGTTACATATATTTTTTAAAGTAATATATATTTAAAGTAACAGGTTGAGCACTGTGGCTAACACCTCTAATCCCAGCACTTTGGGAGCCAAGGTAGGCGGATCACTTGAGATCAGGAGTTTGAGACCAGCCTGGCCAACATGGTAATATTCTGTCTCTACTAAAAATATAAAAAACTGGCCAGGCATAGTGGCATGCGCCTGTAGTCCCAGCTACCAGGGAGGCTGAGGCAGGAGACTTGCTTGACCCCAGGAGGCGAAAGTTGCAGTGAGTTGCACTCCAGCCTTGGCGACAGAGTGAGACACAGTCTCACGGAAAAAAAAAAGAAAGAAAAAAAAAAAGGTTCCAAGCACAATGCCTGGCACCACAGTTGTCTTCTAGTAAGTGGTAATTATTATTAGCTGCTAAATTTAAGCAATAAGACAAAATGAGCAGCTTTTTCCATATGTATTAAGTTTGTTTTTGTAAATTACTATTTTCCCATTACTGGATCTGTAGTTAAAGACTCTGAATTCACCTATGATGGAAACAACTCCTCCTCACATTAAAAACGAAAACAAAATATGAAGAAATAGAAGCCAGAAATGTCAAAATCCCTAAATTAATTACATCAAGAGCTTGCCCAACACCTTCTCTAAAGATCATATAAAATGATCATCAACATTTGAAACAGTAGCCTAGTTGCAATATTAAGATGTGATTTGGATTTAAGGTCTTCTGAAATGTAAATAAACACGGTAGCTAAATTTTGTACCTTCCTCTGCTCTTGCACCTTCATGATCAGTCATTCTAGTAGAGGCTGACCTAGACTGATTAATGATTCCTGAAGGGATGTGGGGCAGCTCATCATCTCCCAGATCAGCTATCATGTCGTAGAGTTTTGTCCTGTTGGCCCCTGTAAATTAATGTCAGCAGTAGAGGTTCATTTAATGGCTACCGCTTGACTTGCCAGCAGCGTCTAAAACCAGTTCATTAACAAAACAGACTATTAAGAAGTCTCAGTTATTAAAATATCAGAAAATTAAAGATGTCTTCCATTTTCCATACCATCCCCCAAAACACACTGAGTTTAAATATTTATTATTTCTGTGGAGAGATATATATAAAGATACATATATGTATTACATATATATCTCTCTCTAAAGACATATATATCTCTCTCTCTCCGTAGAATACTTAAGAGAGAGTTCTTTAAAGTTCTGTAAACTCACAGACACAGAAGGTATCATTAAAACAATGGAAAATTTTGGTGTTTAAGGTTAACATTTACCAGTATAAAGAATAAAACAAGGGCTTTTCAACATAACTCACTGTTTAAAAAAGTTAACAAAGGAATAAGTACAAATAATTTTTATGAGGGTGCAACAAACGATTAACTTTACCTGGTGTTTCCATGGATATTTTCCTGCCATGTTAGTACAAATTTGTCATTAACAAATCAACCCCAATTTCTTTCAAAATGTTTTCTCATTTTCCCAAATCTGAAAACCTGATTTATCCATGAGATAGATCTCTGAGTTTCTCAAAATGATATGAAAGTCAGCACTGTCACAAGCCATAAATATAAGGGAAGAATTTTGGCTGTTGCCTGGATAATTCAGGCCAAAACATATAAAACACAAAAGCTTCTGTAGTATTGTAGAATATTCTTTAACTCTGAAATTTAGAAATAGCGGAATTATTTATTTTGAACCATATATTTTGAAAGAAAACTTAAGTTTTAAGAATGTCAGAAAAAAATACTTTGAAAAGACAATGCTTTATAATCTACATAAGTTTATAAATCTACATAAATAAAATAGGTAAGTCCAAGGTCAAAGATTATGACCTTATATTTACTAACGTCATCATTAATGGATGTTAAGTTCACTGTGGCTATTTGAGTGTAAGTAACTCTAAGAACTATTACCCATCTATGTATCCTTAACAAAATGCCAGGCAATTAGCTGGTAAAACTTAGTGGAAATAGGTGGACTTTTAAACATTTATTGGTCCTATTTTACAGTAATTCCTAATTTCTTAGAAATGCTTAAACAACTCTACTTCTGGATTAGGTAATATGTTATGTATTCTGAATTTCCTAACCAACAATAATGAGGAAATTCAGTGTTACCTGAGGATTTCCCCCCAAAGAGAAATGACTGTAAACAAATTCTCCAATAAACAAAAAACTGTCTACTGGATATCCAACCACCAGTTAAATTCAACGTAAAAGAACATAAACATTATTCTTTCTCAAAAATAGCTCCCTTTTTTAACTTTCCCACTTGTATGACTACCACCACCATTTGTTTAATTTTGCTTCTTAAAATTCTGCAACCACATCTTAATTCTTCAACTTGTAAAATTATAAAAGGGTGGGGGCTGTTTTTAAAAAAGTATCTTCCTTTAAAGTATTCTCCAAGTTTATCTCTCTATTGACTTTAATCAAGGCTTTCAACCTTATGAATTACTACAACAGACTCCTACTCGGCTCTTCTATCTCTGAGCTCCATTTACCTTCAATCACATTAATATACTACAACTAATTTTCCAAAATTATCACATTTATTATATCTCCCTTCACTAAGAAACCACAAGTAGCATTTCAACACTCTGGATCAAAGTTAACTAAAATCATGTACTTAACCTTTCATGTGCTTTATGATCTGATCCTATTTTTTCTACCCCATCTTATCTTTTAATGATCCACAATACAAACTCCCTTCATTTTCCAGTCAAAGCAGTTTCCATATGTAGTTTCAGTGGTTCACTGAGTTTACTTCTGTCATATTTTGTCATATTTGTCTTCACCCGTTCTCAGAAAGGTGAGAACACTTTCTACACACACACACACACACACACACACACACACACACACACACACACACTTCCTAATCTTCTAACATGCACCTCAGCCTATCTGAATTCTACCCATTCCTCCACATCAGTTTCATCTCTTCTGTAAAGCTTTTGTTGATCTTTCAATGTTCTCTTATTTCTGCGTAACATAAAATTACTTTATTAAATACTACCTTGTAAATAATTTCATTATATGATAGTTAATGTGAAACATAATAAAGGCTTGACAAAGTTTTGTTACAGATAATGTAAAGTCAAAGTCTTTCTGTACACATGAACTGGGAGATACAGAAGAGAAAGAAATTAGGAGATATTACGGAAGCTACTGTTCAAACTGAGGACCCCAAATTATATAATATTATTTACATACTACAGCCAGATAGTTTCAGTGTGACACAGTGCCAAGTTGAGGAAATGATGAAACTTCCCTGCTCTAATCCTAGTTTCTCAAACGCTGCCAAAAGATGACAGCAGATTTCACAATTTAGTCTTTACTCTATTGTGTAGAGCATCTTTCAACTGCAAATTTAATGTCTTCATTTTCTTTCTAAACCTATCCAATATTCTAAATATAATAAATGTAACAAAACAATTTCAAATAAAAAATCTGAAGTCTTATCAGCAATGAGAAAACTGTAGGGGTATAACAGGATACTAGACAATATTAATATCAATATTTAAACGCATATTTGAAGGCCCATTAAGCACTAATTAAACAAAAACTGAAATTTATACAAGTACAAATACTTTTCTAATTCTTACAGCAAGAAAACTTTTATTTTTTAATTTTGTTACTATTTTTGAGACAAGGTCTTGCGCCCTGTCACTCAGGCTAGAATGCAGTGACACAAACATGGCTCTCTACAGCTTTGATCTCCTTGGCTCTTGACCTCCCGGACTCAAGTGATCCTTCCGCCTCAGCCTGCCCAGTAGCTGGGACCACAGGCACGTACCACCAAGCTTGGCTAATTTTAAAAAAATTTTTATAGAGACAGGGTCTTACCATGTTGTCCAGGCTGGTCTTGAACTCTTAGACTCAGGCAATCCTCCTACCTCGGTCTCCAGAGTAGCTGGGACCACAGTCATGTACTACCACACTCAGCTAATTTTTGTATTTTTTATTTTTGTGGAGATGGTCTCACCATGCTGCCTAGCCTGGTATTGAGCTCCTGGGGTGAAGCAATCCTCTCTCCTAAGCATCCCAAAGTGCTAGGATTGCAGGCATGCGCCACCATGCCCAGCTAGAAAAACTTTTTTACTACTGTGAAAACCCACCTACTTCTTAACAAATACAAAGTCCTGTATAAATGCATAATCCTCTAAACAGACTGACACAATGAAAAACATACTAATTATGCCACGTGTAAGCCAAACTATCGACTACTGTTACGTTTTCAAATTCCACTCTAACATATACACGCTCATGCCATGAAATTTATCTTCCTATGCTCTCTATCACTGTAAGTAAAATAGTACTTTTGAATAAATCTAACATTTTCCCTTTCTCAAATAAGCCCTCCCTTTGTTGATCAACTTTTATATTCTGAAGCAAAACTGTTAGGAGGCAAACAATCTGGAAAAGATAAGCTTATTTAGTTAAGTCGTGTTTGCTAGATCTGTTCTATTTTCTATAATTAAAGCTTTCACACAACTGTTGTCTTAAATAAATATGAGATCACAATAGTAAGAAAAAATAACTTCAGCTGCAAAATGACTCTTCAGTTTTAAAAAGTGCACTGATTAAAGAGTATCAATCTGATACATTCTGATCCTAGGCAAAATACCTAAGTTATTTTCTTGAAAGAAAAAATCCCGAGTTAAAGGACATGAATAGTTTGTTTTTAAAGAGTGAAATTAAAGTCAGAAACATAAAGCCACATGCCTAGTTGAAAATAACATCTCTTTTCTATGAAACAATTTTGTTTTTGTCTTTGAGGGAGGAGAGAGAATATAACTATTCTGTGAGCTCTTCGAATTAGTACTATGTGCTAAACGGAAGTAGCTTACTCATCACAGATAATTTGTACTGTGAGCAAAGGTGTTTTTAAAAGCCTACTTAAGAGTAATTTCCTCTTAAATGTATTCAAATGCCTAATTTTGGATATCTGGCTTCAAGTCACACTTTAAAAAACTGGATTTCCTGTTGACAACATGTTTTCTTGGATCTGGAATAGCAAACGACAAATATTAATACAAAACTTTAAAATAAGAATTAGAAAATGACTTGGGGGAGCTCACTTATGATTTTTAAGAAATGCTGAAAAGGTTACAAGACTTCCCCGTTTCAAATGTATTGATAATCAGGCCAGAAGGTGCATAGCAATTCTGCAATGCCAGTAAAGGAAAGAAGGGAAATAGCAAAAAAAATCATATTCTATACATAGAAGAGACAGAAAAGTTAGGATAAATGAGAATAATTAGGAAAATTAAGATAAATCCACTCACTAAGAACCAGGAATGCAAACACATATTCCCAAAATGTGAATTTTTTAAAATGGGGAAAGCCTATACATCTTTTCAAGAAAGGAAATGAAATTATCTTTTATTGGTAAGTTTAAATTTTATAGGTATAATACAGCTTAAGAGTAACAACAGGCTATAATAACGGCTCCTATCAAAGGAAAATACATTATTATAATCCATAGTTTAAACTGTCCATGTTGAAAAGGAATAACAAATATCAAAGAAAGTCTTAAAAGATTTTAGCCGCTTCTAACTAAAGCCTCCATATTTCAGATGCTTCGTTCACACTGTGTAATTTTAATCATTGATTTACATGTTTTACTAAGACATAAAATACAGCACAAATGGAGACCTTAAAAGTTAGAAAATGCTATCAGCCCAACATTTTTTACAAAAGATTCACTCAAGCTCCTCCCAAATTACAGAAAAGAGAAATTATTAAAAGTGAAAGAAAACTGAGTTTTAGCTTAGATATTAGTATTGCATCAACGTTTACTTCTTGATTTTCATGACTGTACTATGGTCATACACCAGAATGTCTTTGTTTAAATACGTACTAATATATTTAAAGAGCAACATGTCTATAACTTAGTTTTCTGAACTATTAAAAAAAAAAAAAATACATGGCCAGGTACAGTGGCTCATGCCTGAAATCTTTCTTTTTTTTTCTTTTTTGAGATGGTCTCCCTCTGTCGCCCAGGCTGGAGTGCAGTGGCGCGATCTTGGCTCACTGCAACCTCCGTCTCCTGGGTTCAAGTGATTCTCCTGCCTCAGCCTCCCCAAGTAGCTGGGACTACAGGTGTGAGCCACCACGCCCAGCTAATTTTTTTTGTATTTTTAGTAGAGACAAGGTTTCACGATGTTGGCCAGGCTGATCTCAAACTCTTGACCTCAGGTGATCTGCCCGCCTCGGCCTCCCAAAGTGCTGGGATTATAGGCACGAACCACTGCACCCAGCCTCATGCCTGAAATCTTAATGCTTTGGGAGGTTGAGGTGAGACGATCACTTGAGGCCATGAGTTTGAGACCTGCCCAGGCAACATACAGAGATCCTGTCTATTAAAAAATGTAAAAGTTAGCCAGGCATAGTGGTGCACACCTGTGGTCCCAGCTACTCGGGAGGCGGGAGTGGAAAGACTGCTTGAGCCTAGGAGTTTGAGGTTGCAGTGAGCTACGATGTGCTACTGCACTCCATCTGGGGAAGCAGAGAGCCTGTTTCAAAAAATAAATAAATAAAAAAGAATATATTTACAGAAAGGAAAGGGAAAAGCAAGTGTGGTAAAGTGTTAACATTTGGTGGGCAACCTGGGTGAAAAGTATATGGAATTCTCTGTACTATTCTCACAAAATTTTCTTAAGTCAGAAATTGTGTCAAAATAAAAAGTTAAAAGGAAAAGAAAGCTTAACCCTGTGAAGCCTGAGACAAAAATAACTGCATCAAGCCTCTTTAGTTTCATGGTATTGACTCTTAAGAGTATTAATAAGATAAAGTACATCTCAATTATATTGTATATCTCACTTAGTGAGAAGGAAATACTGAAGTGTGTCTACATTCCAAGGCAAGGTTGTCACTTTTAACCCCTTTTCCTCTTGCAGGGGGCAGGGTAAAAAAAAAAAAAAAAAA
>NW_016812332.1:3669349-3679977 GCF_001698545.2 Rhinopithecus bieti | reverse complement strand
TCATGGCAAGGATTCAGAGCCAACATTTTCACACTGAATTCTGTATTCAAGAGCAAAAATTTTTTAATTTACAAAATTTCATAAAGGAAGTATAAAAAAGAAACATCATTTATTTCTCAATTATCTTTCCTGAGACACTTTGCTAGAGACCTTATCCCTATATCTACTTACATTAGTAGCCTTAAAGACAGTAATACTTAAAAAATGTTTAAAAATTAGAAACAAATCTACATGTTTAACTAATAGAAGCTAAATTAAATCCACAAAAATTGTATTTTAAATGACTGTGAAACATTAAGAAATAATGAGTTAAATTACAACAATAATATTCTAGTTAAAATATTAAGAAGGAGGTTTTGTGTATACAGACTTTTAAGAAAAGATGGATGAATATATGCCAAATAGTCTCTGAGTGGTAGGATTGCAGGTGATTTTATAGTTTTCTTTATGTTCCTGTATACTTCTTATATTATCTGAATAACAAGCATGTGTTATGTTGATGATTATATAAGCAAAATTCATTTTTTTGAAAAAACAGATATGAAATCAAAATTAAAGTGGAATGGGCTGAATAACAGTATACCCATCTAGATAGTAAGATGTTATTGAGACATGAAAGGCTTAAGTTATGAATTTGGGGTCTCCAGGTACTGATTCAATAAAAGAAGTTCACTTTCATCCATTTCACATACTGGGTTCCTCTCTGTTGTTTGGAAAGGAAAAAAAAAATCACAAACATATACAAAGGAATTATTTGCTGACATAAAATGATGTTTTCTATGATGGTAGTAGGCAATTCATAACATTGTGTGTATCAAGGTCCAATTAAAAAAAACATAAGGCCGAGCATGGTGGCTCATGCCTATAATCTTAACACTCTGAAAAGCTGAGGTGGAAGAATGGCCTGAGGCCAAGAGTTCGAGACCAGCTTGGGCAATACAGAGAAACCCTATCTCTACAAAAAAATTTTAAAAATAAAATATTAGCCAGGTGTGGTGGCACGTGCCTATAGTCCCAGCTACTCAGGAGGCTGAGGTGGGAAGATATCTTGAGGGCAGGAGAGTTCAAGGCTACAGTGAGCTATAATTTGCACTACTGCACTCCAAACTGGGTTCTAAAAAAAATTAAAATTTGTATGAGGGGTTAAAAATTCAGCTTTAGTTTATCTGTTTCTAATATTTCTTAAACACACTTAAACATACTTTAATTAAAAATATTTTTAAGAAAAGTTTAAAAGCAACAACTAAAAAAGACCTTGACTTATATCTTATTTGTAGAACTCAAAAGATATAGGTCTATCAGAGGGGAAAATGGGATACTTCCATCTAAAATTAGAAGCAACATTACCTAATATTTCCAAAAAAAAAAATCTTCAGCAGATTAAGTCAGTTTCTGATACTACATATAAAATAAGCAATCCACTAGTAAAATGAACCACTTTATTTCTTAAAAAAAAAAAAAATTAAACCCTAGGCCGGGCACAGTGGCTCACGCCTGTAATCCTAGCACTTTGGGAGGCCAAGGCAGGCAGATCACGACGAAGTCAGGAGATTGAGACCATCCTGGCTAATGTGGTAAATCCCCATCTCTACTAAAAATACAAAAAATTAGCCAGGCATAGTGGCATGTGCCTGTAGTCCCAGCTACTCAGGAGACTGAGGCCGGAGAATCGCTTGAACCCAGGAGGCGGAGGCTGCAGTGAGCCGAGATTGCGCCGCTGCACTCCAGCCTGGACGACAGAGTGAGACTGCGTCAAAAAAAAAAAAAAAAATTAAACCCTAAAATTCTAATGTAATTTTGTCTATTCTAAAATAGTCAATCATGCAAATGTACTTTTATACTCAAAATGCTTGCATTATAGGTAAACGATGTTAGAACTAAACACAACCCTAGCCCAGTATCAAATGTTTTTAAATACAATAAGCAGTTCACTATATAGTATTTTAATTCACACGCAATAACAAAAGCTATCATAAAGTTATGAAAGAAAATTGTGTAACAGGTGAAACCCCCAAAACTTCACTTATTAGCCTCCACAGTAAATGAAATCACTCAAAAAAAGGTTTTACTGAAAGAAACTCGCACATGTTTCTATCACACCTGCCATTTTATATATTAATGTATTTGTCACCAAAGAAATACAAAAGAATGTCTGTATCGTTTTGCCTTTTTCTCACACTATTTTCTCCTTTATATAGTCAAAATGTTAGACTAGAAGGGGTCAATGGCCAGTTGAAAAGAGTCCCAAAATAAGTTTCAAGTCTCTCTAGTTAACAGTCATAGATCTGAAGATATTTTTATGTAGCAACTTTTAAGTTTGCACCACCAAATGGAAATGAATTGCTACTTTAAGAGACATACTGTAGCGGATTTATATTTTAATAAGTAAATTGGTTAATATACAACGCAGTGAAAAAGACATCCAGGCACCAAGACACCCAGCAATGACTAAACAAACCCTACTGCCACCACTAACCTCCCACTCCTGGTCTCCTTCACCACAGTAGCCAAAAAATACTACCCAAGAGATTCTTCTTGCTGCTGCTGTTGTTTGTGGTTGGATTAAGACCAGAAAGCAGAAACTACAGAAAGGGCTTTCCTACTCACTGTAGGTAAGGATTCCCAAACTAAGAAATGTAACCTGGATATGAATTGTTTATAGCTATACTCTATGTATCAAAATGGAGAAATTTATACTTTTCTCCCTTCTGAACAAATTTTATTTTTTTATTCCAATGCCAATATTCCTAACAATTTGGTAAAGTTTTAAAGCTTAAAACAATCCTCAAAATCCTTTACCCTTCCCATATATTTTAAATGATTTTCTACTTGATCGATAACACATCCTAAATTATATACAAACAAATTTCAGTTATACAACAGACAAAGTTTAAAGTTAGTTGCCCCTTTTGAAACAAAAAATTAAGTTACACAAAAAAACAGAATTGAAGAATTTTTTTCTTAATTATTGGTATACAAAAATTATAATAGTCAGAATCTGCACTTACTCTTCACCCCTTTCTTCCCCTTTCGTTCCTTCTTGTACTGTTCCTTCAGTTTACTTATTAGTCCCTGGTCTACATCCCAAACCTCAGCAGTTGGGGAGAGGTCATCTTTATCTACATGCAGCATATTATTAAAAGAAAAAAAATCAGCAGTTGGCAATGCAAGCTGTTGGCAGTAAACTGTTATAGCTTTACATAATCATAAAAAAATGTACTAATAGCATATACTCAAAATACTTTAAAGGTGCAGTCTCAGTTCTGGTATTCACAACTCAAACTCTAAATGCCCATGTCATAAGTTTCTAAACATTTAATATCAACAGTTAAATAGTGCTTCATTTTCATGAATCACAAATTTGAAGGTTATCATTCATCAATAGACTGACATTAGAAATCTAATGTTATAAAAATAGATCACTGCATCTTTATAAAAATGTTAATAAAAAATTATTCAGCCAGCATCATAAAAGCAAATGAATGAAATACATGCGAACTACTCGGAAAAGTGCAAGCTAGAAAGTTAAGTGCTGTTTCATTGATGAAAATATTCATGCACCTTCTGTCATACTGATTCTGCATGCATAGGATTAACTGTACTAATGGAGAGGCATTCTAGTCCAATATAATACACATAAGTTGAAAAATACAATGTCTTGAATAATCCATACAAAGCATTCAGAAAGTCCCACCTCTGCCCCCACCCACCCAAATAGTTCAACATCTCATTACCTTCTTCCATTGGTCTACAACTAAGATTAGCAAAAAAACAAAAACAAAACAAAACAAAAAAAACACAAAAAAACAAAACTCAAATTCCACTGAAGAATTTTTTGAAAATTGAATTTTTTTCAGGATAAAAGTAGTGATCAGCATGGAGAAGTGAAAACATACATTGCTGTACATCTGCTAAAGCTACATCAGCTATTTTAGCTGAATAATAAATCCATATTTAACTAAATACTTGTGCCTGAGAAAATTTACTCATAGTCAACTAGAGGAAAACAGCATTAAAAGAGGCAGCATAAAATAATTAAGTCTTTGAGACTTATTTTAAATATTGAGGATTTTTCCTTCCTTTGTGTGGTTTTAAAACAGCCATGTTATAAGGAAGTTTAACACTCTGACTTGTTAAGTTTTTGATAATTCAGTATATTCTGGCTCACAAGTTTTGTACGAGCCACCCTAGGCCTCACTGACTTAATCTATAAAGTAGACATAAAAAGCCGTTCTCTTCCTTTATAGATTGTTATACGTACCAAACTTAAGAAATTCTCATATTTGAATGGCACACAGAAATGCAAATATTTACTGTACCTTGAGTTTTTCCTGCTACAATTGTCGTAACTTTTTCCCGATGGTTAGACCACCTATGATCACAGGTGGTCAGTATGTGAAAAGCTAAATCCTAAGCTTTAAATTAATTTGCTAACTTGAATTACTTGAAACTCAGTTACTCATGACTAAAACTTACACCTAAGATTATCTGTCAAATCCACAAATTGTAATGCTGTTTGTAATACAGTTGTAAAGAGAAAATTCACTTTACTCAATTCACATGCACTCAAATCATGAAGTTTCCTGAAAACTACACTGCATCAGGAATCCTTCTGTAAACTTATTGAATATACTAAGAAAAACGGGATCTCAACAATTAATCATTTGGACTCATCTTAATGAAGTTAACAATTCTTAACTTCAACTACTTAAAGAAAGACAAATTGATACATTATGAGCAAATATTTTTTAAACCTCACAGATACCAAAAAAACTTAAGTTGTATAAAGTTTATATAGGAAATCAGATAGAAGAGAAAAATTTAATAAGAGCCAAACAGTTTTCTAAAAGACCTGTGTAGAGAGAATAAAACTGTGAACAGCTCTAATGTTGACAAAGAGAGTGGAGTGAAAATGCATAGAGAATAAAAAAAGGATAAACTTAAGGAAAAAATATTACTTGCGAGATAATCTCAAATCTAGAAAACAAAGGTAAATTTAGGCAGTGCAAAGAACAGGTTGGTGAATGCATATGTGCAAAAACAACATCCTGAAACTTGCCTGGTAAGTAACAGCTGTTTGATATTGCTTATAAGAAACAGATAAGAACAAAAGGGAAGAGGCAGCATAATCTTCTACATATTAATCCTGTTTTTAAAAAATCTAGGGGGAAAAAATACCAAGAAATGAGGTTGAATCATTTACGGTAACTTTTATGTCTAAAAGAAAACACAAATATGCATAAGAAAATTGACTCCTGACAGCTCAAACCCACAAAAACATGAAATTCTACTATGGTAATTCTGATTACCAAAGCAGAGGAATTATACACATCTATTAACTGTAGCATAAATTTGTAACTAACTTTATGCATGTACTTACACTTTATCCATTATACTTAAGTACGAACATTCAGGTGCTAATTGTATTTTGTAGTTCTATAAATCTCTACAGATCAGTTTCAAAGATAGGAGACAATAAATGAACATTCTTAAAATGCCTAGTCTCCATGAAAGAAAAGCAAAATAGAAATGCCAACTATTGTTTTTGATAATTAGAAGAACTAAAAATCACTAATATTAAACTCAGACTATCTAACATAGATGACAGTGAAAAGAGAGTTAGAAAGCTTGCCAGAAGGCAGTGGTTTCATAAGATAAAAAAAAATTCAAAGTCAGAGATAACAAAGTTAATTGTCGATTGCTAATATACAAAATAAAAACCAGATTCTCTAATGTAAGGACTACAGAGTATGTTTCATTAAGACAAGACTCACATTTTAAAAAAATCAGGGCTCTTTTACTCAATAATTCAAATTTGGGCCGGGCATGGTGGCTCACATCTGTAATCCCAGAACTTTGGGAGGCCGTGGCAGGTGGATCACCTGAGGTCAGGAGTTCAAGGCCAGCTTGGCCAACATGGTGAAACCCTGTCTCTATTAAAAATAGAAAAACTGGCCGGGCATGGTGGCACACGCCTGTAATCCCAGCTACTCTGGAGGCTGAGGCAGGAGAATCACTTGAATCCGGGAGGCGGAGGTTGCAGTGAGCCGAGATCGTTACATTGTACTCCAGTCTGGGTAACAGAGTGAGACACTGTCTCAAAAAGAAAAAAAAAATCTGAAAGCTACCACTTTCCTATTTATAAATATATTCAAATTTTTAGAAAATGAATTCCATAAATATAAAGAGTGTTTGCATATTCATCATCTTTGCTTTGGAAAAAATGACTATGACATCTTGTTGAGTAGAGATGAAGAACTTTGGAAACACTGCATAAATCACTTGACAGTTTTCATTTCTCACAGAAAAAAACTATTTGAACCATCTTGTACTTAAATGAGTTATTTTCCTTCATCAAGAACTTAAAATGTTTTAAAGATAATATTTCCGTCTTGTCTGGAAGTAAGAGACCTTTCCGATTATTTCCACTTACATAGGAGACACCGGCACTATCAAATAATGATAGTAAAAAGCAAAGTATTGAGAGTTGTCTTAAAACTCTGCTCTACAATCAAAAGTCTTCAGACAGAAGGACCAATCAGTTGTACATAATATGGGAACTATTATCAAAGAAATAATGCCATTCCATACCAATTACATTCCTGAATTTTTTACCCTTTTGACTAAATTTCTAGCAACTCTAGGCTAAGGAAACAGGAATAAGTATGTGTCAAGATTTAGCTAAAAAGATACTCGATAAATATTTTGATCATTTTCTTTTTAATGAAAATAATCTAAATGTGCATCATAGGGCTCTGGTTAAATAAAATCATGGCACATTATTGACAGAATGTTATCCAGCTACTAAAAATGATGCTGATTGGGCATGGTGGCTCATGCCTGTAATCCCAGTAGTTTGGGAGGCCAAGGCAGGCAGACTGCTTGAGTCCAGGAGTTCAAGACTAGCCTGAGCAACATGGCCAAACTCAGTCTCTACCAAATAAAAAAAAAAAAAGGCAAAAATTAGCCAGGTGTGGTCACACGCCTGTGGTCTCAATTATTCAGGAGGCTGAGGTGGGAGACCCCTTGAGCCTGGGAGGTGAAGGTCACAGTGAGCCAAGATTGCACCATGGCACCCCAGCCTGGGCAACAAAGCAAGATCCTATTTAAAAAAGGGGGGGGGGGATGCAGAAGAACCATGTATTAAGTGAAAAGTGTGCATTACAAATCAACATAGAGAAAACTCCTTATTTTACTAAATAAGTAGATACATATACACATACTTATAAAAAAATTCATCTTCGCATGTATTTGTAGGTTCTAAGTTTTCTAAAACACACTTGTATTACAAAATAATTATATATTTATATAATTACAAAACAATCAGGAAAAAAGCAATACTTTTGAAATCACTGGAAAAAGGTATTTCCAACACTGAATGTCTGCACAGAGAAGCTGAAAGAAAAGTTAAATATTTTTACTGTTTCTCCTGAGCAATGCTGATTTTGAAGAAAGGTACTCTTCTAAAACACAATCATTTTCAAATAGTAAGTACAAAACTGTAGTCTAGAAGGTAATTGTGGAGTTTTCTCATGTTTGAATTAATGTGTCTCTTCTATTTCCATTTAGAAGAAGAAAGAAGTGAAGGTCTGAAAATAATGCTTAAGAACTATAATAAGAAAACTGGTGGCAAAATTCAAATCTTTTAAGTACCTGATTCATTTTTTTATATCAAGATAGTTAATAAATGTACTATGTATTAGGTTTTTTCTCTCTTGCTATTAGCAATATTTGGTTTAAACACATAAATAAGGCATCTTTTAAAAGCCAAGTGTTTGCTATCAAAGTAGTTAAAAAAAAAAATCTAGTGATTATTCCTCTTGCTTGTAATTAAGCAAAACTTTGATGCATTAAATAACCTTCTCCAGGTTAGGCGCCTGGGAGGCCACCCTGGGAGGCCAAGGCCGGTGGATCGCGAGGTCAAGAGATCGAGACCATCCTGGCCAACATGGTAAAATCTCGCCTCTACTAAAAATACAAAAATTAGCTTGGTGTGGCGGTGCACACCTGTAGTCCCAGCTACTCGGAAGGCCAAGGTAGGAGAATCACTTGAACCTGGGAGGCGAAGTTGCGGTGAGCCAAGATTGCACCACTGCACTGCAGCCTGGCAACAGAGCGAGACTCCATTTCAAAAAAAATAATAATAATGATAAAATAAATAAATAATAACCTTCTCCAATAAAGCTCAGTAAACACACTTTGTTCTACCTACAACACGCCGATATTAAATGAGGAATGCATGAACATATTTACTAGGAAAAACATTAAGGACGTCAGCTATTCATTTAAAATATTTTTTACACGTATTTTACCTCCTAATGGGGTTTTTAACCATGTACAGATAGAGAATGGTTTTCTCTTAGTTATGGCTGAATCGTTATTAGCACAATGTACCACTTCCAAAGTTTAGGCCCTAACATTTTGCACACTGAATATTATAGGTAATAAAGTGTAGTATCTTCATTAAATTGTGCTCAATATGGAGCTGTAACTCAGGATGAGTAGCTTTATTCTTTCTTAGTAATTAGTCAGATAACACTATATGGACATACTGAGTGTTAAATCTTCCTAAATCTAGAATATCAAATTAAACAATGGGAATGTTCAAAACTGAATACATACATTTTTAAAAATCTACTAAAGGGAAAGAAATTGGATTTCCAAATCAATTAAATGTTTCAACTTTAAATCCAGACAAATTCTAAAAGTCAAAATCCACCAAAAGCCATATATATCATACAGTTTAGTCACCAAATTTAAATAAATTGGTACAAAATACGTTGCTATTATTCAATATCACTTCCCCTTGCTCTCAGTTTAACTGCCACCATACCCTGATACACACATTCCACATAAAATATTTAAGAATAACCCATCATTAAGGGCTAGATTTCCTCCCACCCCCTATTTCTTTATGATCTTACCCCATTCTGTGCCATCCCCCGAACTCCGTGCCTCTCCAGCTCCTTCACCATCTTCAGCAGTCACTAAAAAATCAAATTCTTTCAGTGCTTCCTCAGTATCAGGATCGTCAGTTAGGTCAGCAGCTAAACCTTCATTACCTATCTGTAAATAGAATATAAACCAAGAATTACTTTTATCCTAAATGGAAAAGGGATGCTTTAATATCGTCACATAACTACATTTACACACCCATTTTAAAATTACTTGGATCCAAAATTTTAGATTTCCCATGTAATTCACAAATCCCAAATTATACTTTAGATAACTGGTTCAACAGTGCTGTGCCAAGACTGATCTAAGTAACGTGGCACTAAAAATGGTTTAAGTGCTAATCATCAAGAACAGTTAACTTCTTAAATTACAGTACATTCACAGTTAGTCTTCCATTAAAGAACCAGTCACTTATTTGCATTCTGATATATTATGTTGAATTGACCTCATAAATGGGAAACTGCATGCTTAGTCCTTCACTTATAGAGATATGGCATAGTAACTAATTTAAGTTCATAGCTGTGATAATTATAATAGTGCTTTACCTTTCAGAACAAAAAAAAAACAAAAAGGATCAAAATCCCTATTCACTCAAATAGACGTTATGCATATAGAATGTGTCAAAAAAAACCTGAAAACTAATTTTGTAGACCAGAAACTTTTGTGGAACATTGTCATTTTTTTCTTACATTACTGTAAAATCTCAAATACCAACAATTAAACCTACCCACCTGTTGAAATACTGTACACTACTCTGGTAATTCACGAATGGATGATCAACTTGACTTTGGCTTCTATAGCTAGCCCCTCAAATCACTAAAATAGATAAACCTGTTTCTTAGGTTATGAGCAAAAGTGAATTTTTATTATTCCTTACTAAAAAACAAGACTGTTGAAACTTATTTATAATTCATAGATTACTCCCTCACCCAGGGTGGAAGTATTCCTATTGCAACTTCAGTTAATTTATCACTGGTGTGCTGTACATGAAGAGAGAGACTTCAGCAGCGATTCTCAATTGTGGCAGAAGTAGAAAGGGCATCACTTTAAAAAGGTTTCAAAATCAATGAACTAGTCCTATAAATACAGACCTTTTCTTGCCCATTTAGTGAATAATACAGCAAACAATTCCTAATCTATGTGTGTAACGCAAAAAGAGCTGACCACATAAAACTTTTAAACGATATGTAAAATAAAGATGATCAATCACTCCCAATGTAACTTAAGACATCTAAAAAATTCCTATTCCATGAGCAAAAACTGGAAGCATTCCCTTTGAAAACTGGCATAAGACAGGGATGCCCTCTCTCACCACTCCTATTCAACATAGTGTTGGAAGTTCTGGCCAGGGCAATCAGCCAGGAGAAAGAAATAAAGGGTATTCAATTAGGAAAAAAGAGGAAGTCAAATTGTCCCTGTTTGCAGATGACATGATTGTATATCTAGAAAATCCCATTGTCTCAGCCCAAAATCTCCTTAAGCTGATAAGCAACTTCAGCAAAGTCTCAGGATACAAAATTAATGTGCAAAAATCACAAGCATTCCTATACACAAATAACAGACAAACAGAGAGCCAAATCATGAGTGACTCCCATTCACAATTGCTTCAAAGAGAATAAAATACCTAGGAATCCAACTTACAAGGGATGTGAAGGACCTCTTCAAGGAGAACT